>NC_064645.1:150980314-151281282 GCF_023864345.2 Schistocerca serialis cubense
AGAAGAGTAGGGTGCTTGAGATTTGCTGATGACATGGTCCTTCTAGCCACAGGGGGAAAAAGAATTACAGGATTTGGTGGACACCATTGCAACTAACGGAAAAAAATATGGAATGAAAATTAACACAAATAAAACAAAAGTATTGGCAATAGGAGGAAATAAGGAACTAAAAATTGTGCTGAATGGAGAAAAACTAGAACAGGTGCAAAATTTTAAGTATCTTGGAAGCAGGATAGACACCGACTGGAAGTGCACCACAGAAATTAAAACAAGGATAGCAATGGCAAAAGAGGCGTTTTATAAGAAAAGGAGAATCTTCTGCAGCGGTATGGACAGAGAACTCAGAAAGAGACTCATAAAATGTCTTGTATGGAGTGTTCTTCTATATGGCGCTGAAACATGGACTATGAGGAAAAAAGACAGAGAAAGGCTGGAGGCTTTTGAGATCTGGACATGGCGGAAGATGGAAGGAATAAGTTGGATGGACAGAGTAAAAAATGAAAAGGTACAGAGAAGAGTGGGAGAGAAAAGGCAGTTACTAGATGTAATAAAGAGAAGAAAAAGAAATTGGATTGGGCATATATTAAGAAAAAATGACGGACTGATAAAAACAGTTTTAGAAGGTTATGTAGAAGGGAAAAGGAAGCGAGGAAGGAAGAGATTCCAGATACTGGATGACATGATGGACGGTACAACCTACAGCAGCCTTAAGAAGGAAGCAATGGATCGCAGAAAATGGAGAGGCAAAGGACCTGCTAATATAGCAGATAACTGATGATGATGACCAATAGAAGAGCCGATAATGTAGCAGCAGTGCGAAGTACTGGACTTCGGTGCACGTACTGGATTACAACTGAGCCTGTTGTAGTAAATATGAGTTCTCCCAGCACGCCTCTCGGATCAGAACGAAGCGTATATCTCACTCTTCTTTGCAAGAAATTAGATGCATAAACATACAATGTTAGGTACACCTTTAGAAGTCCATTAGGACAACATAGTGTGCAAGCAGTAAGGCGTACTACAAAGGAGATTTAGAGAAAAACGCAAGAGAAGTTTTACGCGTCAATGATGTGTGTCGCGACCCAGAGCACGAGATGGCGGCGATCATGTGTTCAGCGTTCAAGCTATTTAATCAGTGGATCGCTGGATCGAGTCCCGCTCATGGCTTTCTAATTTCCTACATTAGTCCTACTATTTGGTTGGTTGGTTTATAAAAGGGGGAAGGGACCAAACTACGAGGTCATCGGTCCCTTATTACTAATAAAAAAACGGCACTTGTGTGAGAATAAAACGGACGAGACATATAACACAAAACGGAAATAAAGGAAAAACCACAAGAACGAAGGAAAAGCAACGAACACTAAAAGGAACAAAAGAGGATAAGAAAACACACAGAGACGCTAGAAACAGAAGAGAGTAAAACAAGAAATCAGATTACAGTGGCTGGCCGACCACGATAATAAAAAGGAAAAGCCAGCCACTCTGCAACACATTAAAACTTCCACCCTAAAAGCATTGTGGTGTAGGACACAGAGGAACAAAGGACATGGGCTAAAATATACATACAAGTATAAAACCCACTCACAGGGATAAAACGTAAAACTAAAGATGCTGCTGAGGCATCGTTGCCCATCACCGAAGATAGCGAGCTGGGAAAAGTCTGTCAAAGAGCGGCTAAAAGTGGGCAGTCCAGCAAGTTGTGGATGACTGTCAGTTGGGAGCCACAGCAACACAGAGGTGGGTCCTCACGACGGAGCAGGTAACTATGCGTTAGCCTTGTATGGCCAATGCGGAGCCAGCAGAGGACAACCGATTCCCTGCGAGAGGGCCGCATGGAAAACTTCCACACATTCGTAGTCTCCTTAATGACAAGCAGTTTGCTGTGAGGACTATTATGCCATTCCGTCTCCCAAAGCTGGAAAGCCCTGCAGCGTAAGACAGAACGCAGGTCAGCTTGGGAGATGCCCATCTCCAGAAGCGGTTTCCGCGTCGCCTGTTTGGCCAGCCTGTCGGCAAGTTCGTTGCCGGGGATTCCGAGTGTCCTTGGGTCACACAAACACCGCTGAACGACGGGACCATTCCAGGGCATAGATGGACTCCTGGGTGGACGCTACCAAAGGATGGGGAGGGAAGCACTGATCGATAGCTTGTAGGCTCCTCAGTGAGTCAGTATACAGGAGAAATGATGCGCCAGGGCATGAACGGATGTGCTCAAGAGCACGAGGTAGGGCCGCCAGCTCTGCAGTGAAAACACAGCAGCCATCTGGCAAGGAGTGGCGTTCCTTATGTCCTCCATGAACATACGCAAAGCTTACGTGGCCATAAGCCATCGAGTTGCCGGTATAAGCGACGTTAGAACCCCGGAACACGTCCAGAATCGAGAGGAAGTGACAGTGGAAAGCGGCGGAGTTAACTGAGTCCTTATGGCCATGCAAAAGGTCCAGACAAAGCTGCGGCCGAGGAGTATACCATGTTGGCGTACGTGAACAGACCGCACATAGAGGTGGTAAAAGGAAGGACTCCAGCACGGAGAGAAGGGACCGCACGCGAACCGCAATCGTTAGCCCCGACCTGGGCCGCCGATGCCGGAGATGGACTGCCGCGGGAGGGAAAAGGAGACGGTAATTCGGATGCTCAGGAGAACTAAGAATGTGTGCAAAGTAACTGGCAAACAGTTGTGCACGTCTGATTTGCAATGGGGGGACTCCAACCTCCACCAGTACGCTGGTCACCGGACTCGTCCTAAAATCTCCCATCGCTAGTCGAACACCGCAGTGGTGCACTGGATCGAGTAAAAGCAACGCTGAGGGCTCTGCCGAACCACAAACCACACTCTCATAGACAATTCGGGATTAGACAAGGGCTCTGTAGAGCTGCAGCAGCGTAGAGCGATCTGCTCCCCAACTGGCTCAGTCCATGGAGGGCATTGAGGGTGCTGCCAGCACTTCCGCTTAAGCTGACGAAGGTGAGAAAGCCAAGTCAATATAGCGTCGAAAACCAGTCCTAAGAATCGGTATGTTTCCACTGCAGTGAGTGGATCGTCATGAAGGTAAAGTTCTGGGTCCGGATGTACGGTACAACGCCGACAGAAGTGCATCATACACGACTTTGCGGCTGAAAACTGGAAGCCGTGGACTATTGCCTATGAATGCGCCTTGTGGATGGCTCTGTGTAGGCGCCGCTCAGAAACACCAGTACTTGAGCAGCAGTATGAAATGCAGAAATCGTCTGCATACATAGATGCTGAGACTGAAGGGCCTACAGCTGCTGCTAGACCGTTAATCGCCACTAATAAGAGATACAATCAATACAGAGCCCTGCGGGACGCCACTCTCCTGGATATGAGGGGAACTATGGGAGGCGCCAACTTGGGCACGGAAAGTACGAAGCGACAGGCAGTTTTGGATAAAAATCGGGAGCAGGCTCTGGAGACCCCATGTGGTTCAAATGGTTCAAATGGCTCTGAGCCCTATGGGACTTAACTTCTGAGGTCATCAGTCCCCTAGAATTTAGAACTACTCAAACCTAACTAACCTAAGGACATCACACACAGCCAAGCCCGAGGTAGGATTCGAGCCTGCGACCGTAGCGGTCGCGCGGTTCCAGACTGTAGCGCCTAGAACCGCTCGGCCACCCCGGCCGACAATGTGGCAAGGATATGATGTCGCCTGGTCGTGTCGTATGCTTTACGTAAGTCAAAAAAGACGGCAACCAGGTGTTGGCATATGGAAAAGGCTGTTCGGATGACAGACTCGAGGGATACCAGATTATCAGTGGTAGAGCGGCTCTGGCAGAAGCCGCCACGACGTGGGGCCAGGAGGCTATGTGATTCCAGGACACTCAACCGCCAACACACCACACGTTCCACAGCTTACAAAGAACGTTGGTGAGGCTAATAGGCCAATAGCTGTCCACGTCAAGCGGGTTCTTACCGGGTTTGAGCACCGGAATGACGGTGCTCTCACGCCATTGCGATGGAAAGACGCCATCGCAGCAGATCCAGTTGAAGATGACGAGATGTCGCTTGTAGTCAGATGAGATATGTTTAATCATCTGACTGTGGATTCGATCTGACCCAGGAGCTGTGTCGGGGCAATGTGCAAGGGCGATGAGGAGCTCCCACTCTGTAAATGGGGCGTTATAGGGTTCACTGTGGCGTGTAGTGAACGAGAGAACTCTCCCTTCCATCCGCCGTTTGAGGACGCTAAGGCTGAGGAATAATTCTCTAATGCAGAGGCGCGAGCATAGTGGTCAGCAAAGTGCTCGGCAATTGCGTTTACGTCTGTACGCAACACGCCATTGATGTGAACACCAGGGACACCCGATGGGGTTTGGTACCCGAGAAGTTTGATCTAGTTCCAGATTTAGGAAGCTGACGTATGTTAATGGTCGAGACATACCTCTCCCAACACTCCTGCTACCGTCTTTGTCAGTAAATTTTGGACTACTCTGCCTCGGCGAGGGGTTATGGCCGTAGGAAGGTTCAGAGAGCTGATCAATTAGGTCAGCCAGGACTTTCAGGGGTACTGCACCATCTGGAGGAAGATATAAGTTGCAGACATTTATTTCCTGCGTCGTCCTTATCCTGACAGCCACAGCTTCTAGAGGAGTTTGAAGGGGTACAGGTTCACTACACACCGAGTTCAGGACACAGAAGCAAACGCCACCTGACACCGTATTATATTCGATACGGTTCTTGTAATATCCCCTACAGCTATGGAGGGCAGGGGTTTGTATTGCTGGGAACCAGGTTTCCTGGAATGCAATGCAGAAAACAGCGCCTTTATCCAGTATATGAAGGACCAGTTACAGCAGATGTGTAACAGCCTGCTTTGGGTTGATGATGTCCCTCATGGTTGGTGGGAGGGGTGTTGCTCCCAAGGTAGATCATGTGGGAGTAACAGGGAGGGAAGTGCCCCCAATTTTCAAGGGGGCAGGTAGAGTCGGACGGCACTGAGAGCCAACTGTATATGGCGAAACAGGAGATGGTAGAACTACTGTCGTAGCGGCGGCGTAGGTTTATGTCATACACACAGGATGGAGCCTCTCGTTTTTTCGCTAAGCCTCAGTGTAGGTCAAGTGGTCCAGGGCCTTTTATTCCATTATCTTCCATTCTTTCTGTAGAATCCTACAGTCTGGAAAGCAAGGGGAATGGTGATCTATGCAGTTGACACAGGGCACAGGGCACATGGAACATTGGGATTGGATGGACGTCCACAATCTCGACAGTTGGCGCTGGAAGTACGGTGGGAAAACATATGACTGAATTTTCAGCACTTAAAGCACTGCGTCGGGGGAGGGATATATGCCTTGACATCACAGCGGTAGAACATCACCTTGACCTTCTTGGGTAATGTGTCACCCTCAAAGGCCAAGATGAAGGCACCGGTGTCAACCTGATTATCCCTCGGACCCTGATGGACGCGCCGGACGAAGTGATCACCTCGCCGCTCTAAATTGGAGCGCAGCTCGTCATCAGGCTGTAAAAGACGGTCCCTATGGAATATATTATCCTGAACCATATTTAAGCTCTCATGGGGCGTGATGGAAACAGAAACATCCCCCAGCTTGTCACAGTCGAGTAATGCACGTGACTGGGCAGAGGATGCTGTTTTTATTGAGAGTGACACAGAGCCCTCCACATCCCCAAACTTGTCCTCTAAATGCTCCTCAAAAAACTTAGGCTTCGTTGACATGAATGATTCCCCATCAACTCTCGTACATACAAGGTACCATACTAGGGTTAATAAGCTTCGCTGCCATCCTTAGCCATGCATTCCTCCCATGGTGTGGCCAGGGAGGGAAACGATTTGGGGTCATACTTCTGTGCATTGAATTGAGCCCTGGAACGCTTAAAGACTGCTGGTGGGTTGCCACCAGCAAGAGATGACGTACCACACTTCATTGCGTGTCATCCGCCCTGATACCACCCACTCCGACCAAGGGCCCTCCCCTAGGGCGCCAGCCAGCCTCAGCAAGAGCCACCTGGCAGGATGGCCATTGTTGGGAGTGCCTATGCCCCAGGAAGACAGGCATCTACTTCTTGGCATATGTGGGGAGTCAACAGCGCAGGCAGCAGCAGAGCGATCCCTGTGTTGTCAGGGGGCCACAACCAAAATGGTACATGGCGGCCCCACCACAACGGACTGGTTACCGTGCTGGATATGAGGTACCAAGAATTTCTTGGTCATCGTCGGAGCAGAAAACGACACTGGATAGTGGGTGGAGGGAAACGCACCCAGGAAGGTGTCCTCGCTCAAGAGATGGAGGATGAGCGGGACTGCAATGCAACGACGAGAAAGTGGGCTAAGGATCTCAGTGCACAATGGACACGATGCACCATGTAAGGCGCCCTTCCCCAATTGGCTCGCTCTTAGGAAAAATTTTGAAAAATGTAGGTCAAACCCTACAGGGGACCAACACATACAGGCCGAAACGTGTGAGACTCCTTTTAGGTGCCTCTTATGACAGGCAGGAAGACCTCGGGCCTATTCTTACCCCTAGACCCGCAGGGGGCTCCTACTATTTCATTCATATTTGGAAGGTAATATAAAAAGACAAGGACAAGTGTACATGCCTGAAATTTTATTGAATTTCGAATCTTATTTTATTGCTTACGAATTTTTATTACTGCAATAAATATTTTATTTATAACTTTCGGCAGGTAAACCGACAAATGAATAAACTTACTCTGAGAAAGTATGCCTGTCGTGATTTCCGAAATCCCTTGTACCTACAATCGTGTAAGATACAGAGAACTGTTTCGCACCTGAACGCTGCGATACAGACAAACGCTTAAACGTTGAGGGACTGGCGTGGAAAGCCCATATCAAACATCGATAAATAAAGCTGTTAATAACTTTATTTAGTAGTAAAACAAGTAACAGTATGCCAGAATACGGGGGTAATGTTCAATTAGTCGTCGGATGTCCTTTTGACATTACAAGATTCAAGGTAGTATTTTTCGTGCATACACGCAAAAGACAAATTAAAAATGCATCTGTGACATAGAATGAATGTAGTTTTCCTGCAAGTAAAATGAATCTTCAGCTATCTAAAGAACAACAAAGCTCGTTGACATCTTGAAAAATTTCTGTTTCTTTCGACAGTCTGGATGCAAACCATGTGTAACGTGACGTTTTCGTTATTATTGATGCCGAGAATTGGCGTTGTTCGACTGAATGTATTTTAATAGCATCTTCATGAGACTCTGGGAGTGCCTATATGACGACGTCTGAAGACGCTAGATAAAGTCTGTAAGTCGTCTATAGAAATAAAAGTCGCATAATTAAAAAAAAATGGTTCAGATAGCTCTAAGCACTATGGGACTTAACATACGAGGTCATCAGGCCCCTAGACTTAGAACTAATTAAACCTAACTAGCCTAAGAACAGCACACACATCCATGCCCGAGGCAGGATTCGAACCTGTGACCGTAGCAGCAGCGCGGTTCCGGACTGAAGCGCCAAGAGCCGCTCGGTCACAGCGGCCGGCAGTCGATAATATTCGTTGTGATAAAAAAATTTAGTAAACAACCAAATAACGTTGGGAATTCAGTAATAATTCGTGCAAGGACGTGTCTTTTCATTATGTTACCTTGCGATGTAATATGTATGATATATGACTAATGCTGAAAAAAATAAGAATATAAAAACATGAGCGGGACTTGATCGAGCGATCCACTGATTACGGAGCATGAACGCTGACCATAAGACCGGCACCATCTCGTGCTCAGGGTTACAACCCACCAGTACGTCAAAAAGTCTCATGTGATTTTCTCGAAATCGTCTACGTAGTTCGCCTTAATATTTGCACATTTTGTCCTAATAGATTACTAAAATTGTACAAAGTTTGAAGTGAATCCGTGATCTGAACGTCGTGGCCTCCCTTTGAAAGTTTAAATTCATGAAGCGCTCATCCCGCTGATCTTTCTTTCTTCTGTGATTAACCGTTTACCTTTTTTTCAGTTCACGTGGTTTGATTCTCTTGTGATTGTTCAAGATTTGTCCTGACGTACCAAAGCAAGTTTTATACGTTTAAGAAAAGGAAACGTAAAACCAGAAGACAAAGACAAAGATGACCTATGGATCTGCAAAAATAATAATCAAAAGAAATTCATGTAAGAAGGAAGTCTGGGAGCTAAGGCAAAGGTTAACACTTTTTTCTTACTATTAAAAACAGTCTTGATCACAATTTATTCATTAGGGCTATATACAATAAAGAAAATACATAAAGTTATAAAGCTATAAATCGATGAATTACCCATGAGTAAGAACCTACTTCTGCTGGAGAATCACTACTGGAGAAACCAGTGTACGTCTTACTACATACAGGGTGTTACAAAAAGGTACGGCCAAACTTTCAGGAAAAATTCCTCACACGCAAATAAAGAAAAGATGTTATGTGGGCATGTGTCCTGAAACGCTTAATTTCCATGTTAGAGCTCATTTTAGTTTCGTCAGTATGTTCTTCCACCTACGCTCAATGGAGCACGTTATCATGATTTCATACAGGATACTCTACCTGTGCTGCTAGAACATGTGCCTTTACAAGTACGACACAACATGTGATTCATGCACGATGGAGCTCCTGCACATTTCAGTCGAAGTGTTCGTACGCTTCTCAACAACAGATTCGGTGACCGATGGATTGGTAGAGGCGGACCAATTCCATGGCCTCCACACTCTCCTGACCTCAACCCTCTTGACTTTCATTTATGGGGGCATTTGAAAGCTCTTGTCTACGCAACCCCGGTACCAAATGTAGAGACTCTTCGTGCTCCTATTGTGGACGGCTGTCATACAATACGCCATTCTCCAAGGCTGCATCAGCGCATCAGGGATTCCATGCGACGGAGGGTGGATGCATGTATCCTCGCTAACGTAGGTCATTTTGAACATTTCCTGTAACAAAGTGTTTGAAGTCACGCTGGTACGTTCTGTTGCTGTGTGTATCCATTCCATGATTAATGTGATTTGAAGTGAAGTAATAAAATAAGCTCTAGCATGGAAAGTAAGCGTTTCCGGACACATGTCCACATAACATATTTTCTTTCTTTGTGTGTGAGGAATATTTCCTGAAAGTTTGGCCGTACCTTTTTGTAACACCCTGTATAATGGAGGCTCCGCTCACTTCTGACGCTATGATGTCATTATTAACCAATGAGTTATAAGTCGAATAGCAATGTAAAGTTTCTTAGTTAAAAGAACGTTGTCAAGAAATAAAAATAAACACACACTAAACTTAGCTTATTTAACAGCTATTGCCAATTAAGAAGCGCTAAAAATACTTAAACATGTAGGAAAATGAACTTCGTTTTGACAGTACATGGGTTGCCCTCTCAAGGCCTGTAAGTGAACCATTTGGAACCACTGGTTGCCATGGTGAAGTTGGACGCCGTTCCAAAGATGAGGCAGCAGGCTTCTTTCCACTGAAGTTGTTGTAAAGTCGATAGGCAAACTTGTGGTTGCCATGTTGATGATAAACGCCAGTGCAAAGATGTGGCAGCAGGCTTCTTTCTAACGGAGTTGTTGCGAAAGTGGAATGGCAAAGGCTGTCACGTCAGACAATGTACTATTGAGCAGCAACATGTCTTTATTGGAACGATTTTCAATGAGTAGGCTGCAATAATCTTTAGCTGACAAGTATAGTACATGCTGCACAGATACGATACGAAGTAGTTGTGCAGATTTATGAAATATTGTCTATGAAGTTCTTATGTAGATTGCAAACTTTTATTTTTTAAATTAGATGAGATAATTTTTAAAAAGGTATTGCTATTACTCAAATTGCATGACAGTCTTATAAACAGATAAAAATAATGAAAAATGGAAGGAATTTAAAATTATAATACTATGAGCCGTAGTGTCAAAAATAAAAGGATGTGAATTAGCAATATGCAGTCTAAAAGCGTGTAAGCAAACATCCTAAAACAGATAGTCAGTCATAAAATAATGTTTGGTGACATAAAATTACAAAGTAAAGATAAAATATTTCCTAAAAGTCTTAATAATTTTAAAAACGAAGGACAGAAGAGTGAACATTCTAAAGCAGATCATCGAAAAGCTCAAAGAAATGTCTTTCTTTGATTTGAAGTCGTTCGTTTAAAACAGATAATGGATTACTTTTATGAAGTGAAAAGATTTCAATTTCTTCTAAAGTATGTAGCAGTAGTCCTTTTGGCGCAGTGTGTAATATTTTCAAATTGTTAGAGATGCAACCCTCAGAATGATTGTATCCATCAAGATGTTGACCAAATATTGATTTGGTACGTGCAGTACCAGTAGTATGTTCTTTAAAACGTGTTAGAAAGTTGCGGCCAGTTTGGCCAATGTACTGTTTCTCACAGTCATTACATAGAATTTTGTAAACGCCTGACTTTTGGTATATGTTTGATTCCCCAATTGTGTGTTTCAGTTTCATCTGTAATGGGTTATTGCTTTTAAATGCTATTGTCACGCTTGTATTCTTAAATGATTTATTTATTTTATCTGAAATAGGTCCCATGTACGTCATTTTTGTAAATCTCTTCTTGGAATTTATAACAGCATCATTTGTTTCTGGTAATTTTTGATACAACAACTCAACCTGATGGGAATTATAATTGTTAGCAACTGATATCTGTTTTCATATATATCAGTTTCCTTCTGGATTGCATCAAGTAATTAACACTTGTTGTTGTGGGCTGTTACAGATGCGATCGCGCCGGCGTGACAGCACGACCTACGCCATGCAAGGCAGTGGAACTGCCGTGACACTGCTGCTGCTACTGCTCAAGGACTGCAGCGCCGCCCCTCACGGTAGGCAACCCACATTGGTTGTTCTCTTACACTTGCAACGATACATGTCTCAGCACACTGCTTGCACTTTCTTTACGGAGTGTTTTATTTGTACTTTACACAGATCAGAAGTGCTCTCAACTTTGCAATTTGATATCGTCTTTTAAAGTGCGTTTTCAAAATTTTAAAAAACTGAAAATTGGTCCAGATTTATCCTCTTACAAGCCTGCTAACGTCGCTAGATGGTAATTGCTGGATGTACGAAATGACCTGCCCGATCTGGACGACTGGTTCGATAACTCCCTGAGAGATCTTGTGACGATGCTGATTTCTGGTACTTTGTCGTAGCTGTAACGGCAGCGAAGAGGCCGAGGTCGCCAGTGGTGAAAAGATTTGAAAGGAAGCAGGCCGTGTACTTTCAAAAGAACCGTCCCAACATTTGTGATGACATTTGGTTTGCGGGGCGGCTATCAGCGCCCGTACAGTATCTCAGCCTTTGCACTGTCCAGTCTCGCCATTTTCCCGAATGATGAGGACAACACAAACACCCAGTCTCCAGTGGGGCGGAGGGGGGGGGGAGAAAATCCCTGACCCGGTCGGAAATCGAACCAGGGACCCCGTGATCCACAGGCATCAACGCTAGCCGCTAGACCACGAGCTGCGGATCCTAACAGTTGTGGCAAACACGCTAAACTTCAGTCTGGATGGCTAGGAGTGGATTTGAACCGGCGTTACCCCAAATAAGAGACCTGTGATTTACCACTGCGACACCTCGCTCGGTCCCTTGTAGTAGGGGATACCAGGAAGCTTTGCTTCTGAAAGAGGACAAGGTTGGAGGCTATTTTTCTTCACCTCCTAGTACGAGGACTGCTAAATGTTTATATGAAAACTGATGATCTGTTACATGAAGCTCACTTTGTCTTTCGGAAAGGTAAGGACACCAGATAGGCAGCTTTGGCGCTATGAAGCAAGAGAAGGAAAATCAGTGCATGCTGAACGAAATCCTGAGAAAGATAAGAGTAAGGTATAGGGAAAGACGAATGGTATACTGTATGTGCAAGAACGAAGAGGGACAAGTAGGAAACGGAGACCAAGAACAAAGAGGGCATTACCGCCCAATTGAAGTCTGCTAGTATTAAACATTGTCTTTAATCTAAGGAAGAAATATTTGATAACGTACAGAATTGTATGATAGTGAATTATATACTGTGGGAACACTGCAAAAGCAGACAATCCCAGTGTTTGGGATGTGGTGCTATAGAATGATGTTGAATATGTGGTGGACTGATATGATAAGGAACGAGGAGATTCACATCATACTCGACGAAAAAAGGAATTTATGGAATACACTATCAACAAGAAGCGGCAGAATGATTGGACTCGTGTTAAGACGTCAGGAAATAACTGCTACGATACTAGAGGGAGCTGTAGAGGTTAAAAACTGCAGTGGTAGACAGAGACTGGAATATATCCAACAAATGACTGAGGACTTAGGTTGCAAATGTTATTTTGAGATAAAGAGGTTGGCACTAGGGAAGAATTCGTGGCCGGTCGCATCGAAACCGTTAGAAGACTGAGGACTCAAAAAAGAAAATCTTGAAATCGCAATGTACAAAACGCGTTAATCGCAGGGGTGCGTATACGGTATGAGACTCAAAAGACGAAGAGAAAAAGTGGTAACATACATGTCTCAGGAGTTTGATAAGCTGCAGACGTCTAAGTCTGAAGCATACGACGACATCCGCTCCGAATTAGATGACGAGAGTTTGACTTCTCGGTAAAGCCTCAACTGTCACATGAGTCCAGAGGTTCCGACCCACCTGAGCTCAGCTACTAAGTAATTAAGGAAACACTGATCTCCTTGTTCTGACTTACGTCAGATTTCGTGGAGGAAACTAACTCTGAGAACGTCTCCTCGTAAGCTAGGGGGTGTATCTGCGTGATTCAGTTGGCTGTTTCTGAGACTCTTGTCTCTAGGTGGCGGAAAGCACCTTTTTTAACGAAAGGAGAAAATATAAAAATGCAGCAAATAAAGCAGGCAAAATGGAACATAGGGTCTAAAAAAAGAGCTAGACGGGAAGTACAAAATAGCATAGCAGATGTGGCAAGACGAGAAATGCAACGATATAGAAGCACTTATAAGTAAGGGAAGATTGCTGTCGTCTATAGGAATATTACAGAATCCGTTGAGAAAAGAGAAGTAGCTGCATGAATATCAAGAGCCCAGATGAAGAAACTAATACCAAGCAAAGAAGAGAAAGGTTAAAGGCTGGAAGGAATATGTTGGGTTGGGTTGTTTTGGGGGAGAAGACCAGACATCTAGGTCATCGGTCTCGGGAAGAAAGGGGAAGGAAGTTGGCCGTGCCCTTTCAAAGGAACCATCCCGGCATTTGCCTGGAGCGATTTAGGGAAATCACGGAAAACCTAAATCAGGATGGCCGGACGCGGGATTGAACCGTCGTCCTCCCGAATGCGAGTCCAGTGTGATAACCACTGCGCTAGGAATATGTAGAAGCGCTATACATGGGAAACAAAGTACGAATGCGTCGCTCAAGAACTTCCGGAAACTTTTGGCAATAAAGTTACCCGCTTACATATTTACCCATTTATATATATATATATATATATATATATATATATATATATATATATATATATATATATATATATATATATATATATATATATTGAAAAGTGGGTACATAAAAACACGCAAGAATTCTAAAGCAACGCTGTTTAAAAATTCAAAGCAACCGTTGAAGAACTTAGGAAGGTTTAAGATTTTAAACACACAAACGTTTACATTTTTACTTTTGTAGATCTAACAATTTGCTTCCACAAAATCTTTAATCTCTGGAAGTTCTTCACCGCCTCCTTTAAAATTTTGATGCAACTTTGGATTAGAATACACGCATGTCTTTGTATACCTACTGAAGTTCCATAGGGCATATGAAGGCACACTACATACATAATAATTTTATTTTTTACGTATATTACATGTATAGCCAATTTATATGGCTTATGTCGCTCCAGTCCGTATCTAAAGTTAAGTATGTATTCTAATGCAACGTTGCGTCAAATTTTGAGAGGAATCGGTTTGAGATCTCCCGGATATTTTTTTTTGAACACACGAATATTTACGTTTTTATTTACACAGATAAGCACAATGAAAGGTGGCCAAGTCTACATAATTAGGTACAGTAACTAAAAACTTTAAATACCATGTGAGAGATGTTATTTATGAAAATACCATAACAATTATTGTAAATGTGTAGTTAGGCGCTTTTTAGAATGTTATTAAAAAAGTTGTCGACTTTGTCACATTAACAACCGTGGCTGCTCGATGTTGGCTTTAAGCTGTTTCCCACGTTTGTTTAGGGGGTTGCTGGGCTGGTACCCAATTTTCGCTTCACAAAATGTGATTTACAAACAGTGAAGATACGTTGAGACACAGAAAAAAGTTTACACAACTCACAGACAGTTGGCGCTCACGACTTCCCTCCCTTACGTACGTGACGAATGCGCCAACAAGAAGGGTTAAAAAAATGGCTCTGAGCACTATGGGACTTAATTTCTGAGGTCATCAGGCCCCTAGAACTTTGAACTACTTAAACCTAACTAACCTAAGGACATCACACACAACCATGCCCGAGGCAGGATTCGAACCTGCGACCGTAGTGGTCGCGCGGTTCCAGACTGTAACGCCTAGAACCGCTCGGCCACTCCGGCCGGCTAACGGGAAGGGCATCTGGCCTAAATAAAAATGAAATTTTCTACAACTTGAATACAATGCACCTCTTACTAGATGAGATTCATGTTCAGTAAGTGCAGATAAAGAATTAGGAAATACAGTTGTAGTTGAACATGTACGGTAATTAAAGTGGAGATCAATTTGTAGTAGAGGTTTGCTTGGAAGCGAGAATAGCGCGTAAAACTTCTACGTTTCGTGCTATCTGTGATATCTCACGGTCAATCAAATGTTTTTATTACCAACCTTGCAACGTTCGTTGTGTTAGGGAAATTGATTACATTATCATTATAACAATAATTTATTCTAAACTGACCTCAATCTACAATCCCCAAAAATACACATGGTGCTACTTTTATCTGATGACCGCACGTGTGCGATTGTGTTTGCCAGCCAACGGATCAGCGCAAGCCAGTCGAATGCTTCCCGGGTCTCCCAGTTAAAGCCACGGTACGCGTTCTGTCGGTCATTGTCATTCGAACTGTGAAACGAGCACCACGAGTGTAAAAGCGAAATCTGCGAACTGTTAACAGTGGTAGGACTGAATTATTTCATTCCACAAAGAGTGGGTATTTACGATTTGGGCTGACGTAAAAATAACGAAATACCTAGTTATCGATGTATCTTCCAGAATATATCGATATATACAGGGTGGTCCATTGATCGTGACCGGGCCAAATATCTCACGAAATAAGCATCAAACGAAAAAAAACTACAAAGACGAAACTTGTCTAGCTTGAAGAGGGAAACCAGATGGCGCTATGGTTGGCCCACTAGATGGCACTGCCATAGGTCAAACGGATATCTACTGCGTTTTTCTAAATAGGAACGCCCATTTTTTATTACATATTCGTGTAGTACGTAAGCAAATATGGATGTTTTAGTTGGACCACTTTTTTCCCTTTGTGATAGATGGTGCTGAAATACTCACAAGTATATGGCTCATAATTTTAGGCAACAGTTGGTAACAGGTAGTTTTTAAAATTAAAATACAGAACGTAGGTACGTTTGAACATTTTATTTCGGTTGTTACAATGTGATACATGTACCTTTGTGAACTTATCATTTCTGAGAACGCATGGTGTTACAGAGTGATTACCTGTAAATATCACATTAATGCAATAAATGCTCAAAATGATGTCCGTCAACCTCAATGCATTTGGCAATACGTGTAACGACATTCCTCTCAACAGTGAGTAGTTCGCCTTCCGTAATGTTCGCACATGCATTGACAATGCGCTGACGCACGTTGTCAGGCGTTGTCGGTGGATTACGATGGCAAATATCCTTCAACTTTCCCCACAGAAAGAAATCCGGGCTTCGATGACCAATCCACCCGTCATGAAATATGCTATTCAATACCGCTTCAACGGCACGAGAGCTATGTGCCGGACATCCATCATGTTGGAAGTACATCACCATTCTATCATGCAGTGAAACATCTTGTAGTAACATCGGTAGAACATTACGCAGGAAATCAGCATACATTGCACCATTTAGATTGCCATCGATAAAATGGAGGCGTATTATCCTTCCTACCATAATGCCGCACCATACATTAACCCGCCAAGGTCGCTGATGTTCCACTTGTCGCAGACATCTTGGATTTTCCGTTGCCCAATAGTGTATATTATGCCAGTTTACGTTACCGCTGTTGGTGAATGACGCTTCATCAGTAAATAGAATGCGTGCAAAAAATCTGTCATCGTCCCGTAATTTCTCTTGCACCCAGTGGCAGAACCGTACACGAGGTTCAAAGTCGTCGCCATGCAATTACTGGTGCATAGAAATATGGTACGGATGCAATCGATGTTGATGTAACATTCTCAATACCGACGTTTTTCAGATTCCCAATTCTCACGCAGTTTGTCTGATACTGATGTGCGGATTAGCTGCGACAGCAGCTAAAACACCTACTTGGGGATCATCATTTGTTGCAGGTCGTGGTTGACGTTTCAGATGTGGCTGAACACTTCCTGTTTCCTTAAATAACGTAACTATCCGGCGAACGGTCCGGACACTTGGATGATGTCATTCAGGATACCGAGCAGCATACAAAGCACACGCCCGTTGGCCGTTTTATCACAACAGCCATACATCAACACGATATCGACCTTTTCCGAAGTTGGTAACACGGGTAATGTATCACGAAGCAAATACCGTCCGCACTGGCGGAATGTTGTGTGATACCACGTATTTATACGTTTGTGACTATTACAGCGCTATCTATCACAAAGCGAAAAAAGTGGTCCAACTAAAACATTCATATTTATTTACGTACTACACGAATATGTAATAAAAAACGGGGGCTCCTATTTTAAAAAACGCAGTTGATATCCGTTTGACCAATGGCAGCGCCATCTAGCGGGCCAACCATAGCGCCATCTGTTTCCCCCTTCAAGCTAGACAAGTTTCGTCTTTGTAGATTTTTCGTTTGATGCTTATTTCGTGTAATATTTGGCCAGGTCACTATCAATGAACCACTCTGTATGTCCAGTATTCCCTACCACAATACATCGATATATCAAAACCGAGATGGCACTATTGAGCTCCAATATTTTTATTTTATATTACATTTTTTTCGGTAAATATATGAAATTCTTCTTTTGAAATTGTAATAGAACGCAATTTTTCTTTCACTGAAGGAGTCTTACTACTTTTTGAGCTCCCATGACGTCCAGTCTTTACCTTTGACTGTGTGAAGCAAGAATAGGTGGAACAATGAAGAAGTATTGTTGTGCTGGTGGTTGTGGTGGAGGTGTGAATGGAATAACAGGATTTCCCATGTGGTGAAACAGCACACCATTTGCATTAAAAATAATTTTTAACACAACTAGTGTGCTATTTTCACATCGACTTTTATCAAAAACAGTTGCTGAAAAAGAAGACCATAATCTAAATGACATGGTTGGTTTCTGTGGTGGGCGGAGATGTATGAGGGTCTTTGCTGACGTTATCGGCGCTCGGCGCTACCAATAGAACCTGCAACGTTTAATTTCACCACGCAATTTTGACACTAAAGCTGGTAGGTCGCTGTAGTTTGCAGAAATGAAAAAACAGGGAAGTCGGCATGAAGCGTTCCTGACAAATCCGATATCTGACGAAACGGATCGACAGATCCATCGGACACCCTTTATTGCGCCACTTACACGCAGTAACTATTGTTGGCTAAGTAGTTATCGCCAAGCCTGAATGTACATCATCTTCCTATCAGTTCTTGCTCCAAGGGGGATAAGCATGCAGCTAACTTGTTGTTATACAGAATATCTAATAATAAATCAATACTTAAATATACAAACATAAAAATATATCTATACTTATTTCGAAGTATCGACGGCTTATAATGATACTTCGTTAAATGTCGATATATCGAAATCCCGATATTTTTGAAAACATCAACAGTCCTAGATACGATTCGTATCTGCGTACGGAGTCCGTTCGTATTACCCAGAGATTGTTTGAACTGAAATTTCTAGGTGTTCTAACTCCTTGTCGTGATGCAGTTCACAAATTAGTGAAGAAATTTCGTCAAACGTGTAGTGTTCACGGCAATAAACGTAAACTATGATGTACAATTCTCGTAAAACCTCATGTAGATCACACTACACAGTAGCTGGAAAATTCCCCTAAAAAAATCTCTTAGCTTTTTCACAGCAAACGCAAATTTCTCGCCCCTCTGTGCAAACAGCTGCTAAGTTCTTCATTTGTGTGACCATAGTGTCCGTAGTTGCTTTATAATTCTTGAGGGTGGAAAAACAAAGATGCGCCAGCAGACGGCATTTCCCGGTGTAAGCGAGAAATCAGCCGAAACATCACCGTAAGTACAAATCAACTTATTCTTAACTAACTGTTTTTCGATCTAAAAACAAATCAAAATGTAAATAACTTAATTACAGACCACTGATGATGCTTTACCTCAATAACGCGAAACGCGTCTGGTGAAAAAAAAAAATCACGCAACGATAGAACAAAAATACCCTCAAGCTGCTAAGTTACTTGGGTTAAGCCCTATACAGTAACAAAAGTGCAGGAACTTAAACCTGGTAATCCCACGCACAGGGCTAGATTTTGCGAATGGGTTTTGGAACAAGTGCAGCGCGCTGTGTCGGATCCTTACCTCATTCTGTTTTCAGACGAGCCTCGATTCTGCTATAGAGGTGTGTTAATTCCCAGAATTGACTACATTGGAGCACCGATAGATATACTCTGCTTTATGCGGAACCGCAACACCATCAGAAAATAAGAGTGTAGGGAGCAGTTACTGGTGACACATTAATAGTGCCAGTCTTTTTGTTTTTTTATTATTTCTTTACGATGGAGTCAACAGTGAAAGATATGTGCAAAACATTTTGCAAACGTTTTCTAATGAAATGAGTGAAAGAGAAAGAAGCTTCTCCATTTTCCAACATGATTCGGCAAGGACTCGTACACCCAATGTTTCTTTGTATGCAGTTCACGATTTGTTCAATGGTAGAGTCATTAGCAACAACAACTGGCCCACTCGAGGTCCCAATTTAACCTCGCGCGATTTATGTTTATGGGGAGCGCTAAATGATAGAGTCAACATAACAAATCCCCACACGTTGCAGGAAGTCTAGGGTAACATACGCGAGTCAATTAATTCAATTCCACAAAGCAAATTACATCTTGTGATGAATATTTTCTTGAGTACATGTCAGGAATGTGTGGAGAGCAACGACAGGCAGTTCCGGCATCTCCACGCGTCGCATGGTTTTATCAGCAAGTATTTTAAATTTTGTACTGCGGTACTAGACGAGCGACACAGCATTTGATTCGCCGGGCAACGGAGCGCTCGCTATCGGTCATTCGCTGCCCAGTGCACGTGATCATCACATAAATGGTACACCATGTATTACTCGTATTTTTATCTCTAGTATTGAAGTAAATGGAGACATTTTTAATGCACCCAACTGCGTGTGCATTAGGAGGAGCGGCACCAAAACTCACTTTACACCCAAAGAGAAACCGACCTTCCCAGACATTTCTCCGGGATGGCTGACGCAGTCGGCCACACCGCCACGGCCGCTAATTATCCAGTGGGCCGCGACCCTGACAGAAGGGCATGAGCCGCCAAGAGAGGCTGTGCTGTGGCTGCCGGTAGCGGCCGCCCGCCGTAACGACCTTGTCATTCCGTCTGCCCTGCCAACCGCGGCCTGAGGAAGAAGTAGCGACTCCCCTCCCCTAACGGGCCGCTCAGCCGGCTGCTGGACACTGATACCACTCCACCAACCTCGACTAAGAAGGCCTTTGGTCGCCCATTGTTGGCCACTTCCTCAATCCCACCCCTCTTCCAACTTATCTGTCGGTTCCATCCTTTCCCCAAGGGTACTCGGCATCAGAGAGCAATTTCAGTTGAGAGTACTTTAAAATTTGAAAAAAAAGAAAGTACTGAAATAGCTTTTAAAACAATTTTAACATATCGTAACAAAAATCTCTCTTCTTACAGCCACGACAAGTAGTTTAAAATCCACGAGCTTTCGGCAGGCACTCCTAGGCCACCACCCTATATGGCGCTGGAGCGAGCAATAGTGACGTCACAGAAGGCAGCGCTGCTGTATAAGGATGGTAGCCGCAACCAAAAGACAATCACCAGTTGACAATAGCCGAGCAGTACTCGGACGAAAGCTCGTGGATTTTAAACTACTTGAGGCCGCTGGAAGATCATGAGAAATTTGTCAGTACACATCGTTGCGAAAACATGCATTCATAAATTTTTATTCATAGTTTATTATTCAGTCCAAGTTGGGACATTTTTGTTTACACACAACTAGTTTCATTTTCCCTCGATCATTTTTAGAACTAAAAACAAAGTAAAACTAAATATAGACACCCTATAATTTCACAGAAAGTAAAAAGTAGTGTACGTACATATTCAATTTACAATGGGCGTTCAGTAGTAATGCAACACTTTTTTTCTCGGAAATTTCGGTTGAAGAAATGTCGAATTTCCTTCTACGAGGGCAGTTCAATAAGTAATGCAACACATTTTTTTTCTGAAACAGGGGTTGTTTTATTCAGCATTGAAATACACCAGGTTATTCCCCAATCTTTTAGCTACACAACACTATTTTTCAAAGTAATCTCCATTCAATGCTACGACCTTAAGCCACCTTGAAATGAGGGCCTGTATGCCTGCACGGTACCATTCCACTGGTCGATGTCGGAGCCAAAGTCGTACTGCATCAATAACTTCTTCATCATCCGCGTAGTGCCTCCCACAGATTGCGTCCTTCATTGGGCCAAACATATGGAAATCCGACGGTGCGAGATCGGGGCTGTAGAGTGCATGAGGAAGAACAGTCCACTGAAGTTTTGTGAGCTCCTCTCGGGTGCGAAGACTTGTGTGAGGTCTTGCGTTGTCATGAAGAAGGAGAAGTTCGTTCAGATTTTTGTGCCCGAACACGCTGAAGTCGTTTCTTCAATTTCTGAAGAGTAGCACAATACACTTCAGAGTTGATCGTTTGACCATGGGGAAGGACATCGAGCAGAATAACCCCTTCAGCGTCCCAGAAGACTGTAACCATGACTTTACCGGCTGAGGGTATGGCTTTAAACTTTTTCTTGGTAGGGGAGTGGGTGTGGCGCCACTCCATTGATTGCCGTTTTGTTTCAGGTTCGAAGTGATGAACCCATGTTTCATCGCCTGTAACAATCTTTGACAAGAAATTGTCACCCTCAGCCACATGACGAGCAAGCAATTCTGCACAGATGGTTCTCCTTTGCTCTTTATGGTGTTCGGTTAGACAACGAGGGACCCAGCGGGAACAAACCTTTGAATATCCCAACTGGTGAACAATTGTGACAGCACTACCAACAGAGATGTCAAGTTGAGCATTGAGTTGTTTGATGGTGATCCGTCGATCATCTCGAACGAGTGTGTTCGCACGCTCCGCCATTGCAGGAGTCACAGCTGTGCACGGCCGGCCCGCACGCGGGAGATCAGACAGTCTTGCTTGACCTTGCGGCGATGATGACACACGCTTTGCCCAACGACTCACCGTCCACTGCCAGATCACCGTAGACATTCTGCAAGCGCCTATGAATATCTGAGATGCCCTGGTTTTCCGCCAAAAGAAACTCGATCACTGCCCCTTGTTTGCAACGCACATCCGTTACAGACGCCATTTTAACAGCTCCGTACAGCGCTGCCACCTGTCGGAAGTCAATGAAACTATACGAGACGAAGCGGGAATGTTTGAAAATATTCCACAAGAAATTTCCGGTTTTTTCAACCAAAATTGGCCGAGAAAAAAAATGTGTTGCATTACTTATTGAACTGCCCTCGTAGTTTCGTAAAGTTCCTTTAGGTGGTGGCGCTGTATGTAGCCTTCAAAATGGCGTCTGTAACGGAGGTGAGTCCCAAGTAGAGAGATGTCATTGAGTTTCTTTTGGTGGGAAACTAGGGCATCGCAGTTATTCATAGCCCTTTCCAAAATGTCTGCGGAGTGTTGGCAGTAAACAAAAGCACGGCGAGTCGTTGGATGTGGCGCCCGTCATCATAGAAACAAGATCACGCAAACTTGTCCGACCTACCGGGTGCAAACTTGTCCGACCTCCCGGGTGGGGCGGCCGGCCGCACGCAGCTCTAACTTTTACGAAGTACTACCCTCACGAAGGCAAAGAAAGGACTTGTCCGTCGCCACGAAAATGCGAACGAACTTCTCCTCTCCATGTCTACGTAAGGCCTCACACAAGTCTGCGCACCCGAGAGTAGCTCACAGAAACTCCAATGGACGGTTCTTCCTCATCCACCCTACAGCCTGGATCTCGCAGCTTCCGAATTCCGTCCGTTTGGTCCAATGACGAATGCACTCCGTCGGAAGCAGTATGTGGATGATGGGAAAGTTATTGACGCAGCAAGTCGTTGGACCCGACTTCGACCAGTAGAGTGATACCATGCGGGCGCACAGGCTCTACCAGTTAGCTGACGTATGGCCGTCGCATTGAATGGAGATTATGCTGAAAATTATTGTTTTGTAGCCAAAAGAATGGGGCATAATGTGGTGTATCGGGATCCTGAATAAAATCAACTTACTTTCAGAAAAAATGTGTTGCATTACTCATTGAACGCCCGTCCTATCTCCATCAGAACCACACATCAGACTACTGTGGTATGCAACTTTTGTCCATGTTTTAAACAGTAAACTTTTTTGAAGGAGGGGAGAGGAGGTGGAAAGGGGAAGAGAGTGCGGGGAGAAAAGTGGAGAGAAGGGAATTGAGAGAGGGGAAAGAAGACAGGAAGGGGGAGCAGGACTTACATTTGGAAAACATTATAGAGCTTTCGTAAAGCCATGATGGAAATGAAAGAAATGCTCAGGATTGGGTTTGAAATTCAAGGTGAAAATATATCAGTGATACGATTCGCTGATGGCATTGCTGTCCCGAGTGAAATTGAAGAAGAACTGCATGTTCTGTTGAATGGAATGAACAGTCTAATGAGTGCAGAATGTGGACTGAGTGTAAATCGTAGAAAGTACTGAGAAATAGCGGAAATGAGAATAGCGAGAAACTGAACATCAGGATTGATGGTCACGAAGTAGATGAAATGGGCATTCCTGGCTGCTACTATCAAAGATAGGCCTTAATTTTGGGAAGGAATTTCTGAGAATGTACGTTTAGAGCACATATTCGTATGGTAGTGAAACATGAGTGTGGGAAAACCGCAACGGAAGAGAGTAAAAGCATTTGAGATGTTGTGCTACCGACTAATGTTGAAAACAAAGCTGACTGTTGTGGTAAGGAATGAAGATGCTCTGCGCAGAATAGGAGAGGAAAGAAATATGTGGAAAACACTGACAACGAGAAGGGACAGGATGATACATTATCTTTTGAGACATCAGGAAATGACTTTCATGATACTAGAGGGAGCTGCAGAGTGCAAAAACTGAGGAGGAAGACAGAGACTGAAAAATACATCCAGCAAATAATTCAGGACGTAGGTTGCAAGCGTTACTCTGAGATGAAGAGGTTGGGACGGGAGAGGAATTCGTGGCGGGCCGCATCAAACCATTCAGAAGCCTGATGACTCGAAATTGCTTCACCAGTATTAGTAGTTAACAGGGAGTTCCATGGGTACCCGACAGAGCGAACCGCAACTTGGATACCTGCCATTTCAGGAGAGTGCACGGCCAGTTTTGCTATTTGACCTCATATCAGTGCCTTAAAAGCTTTATCTTCTCTCTTCTGTGGCACTACGCTTTCGAAAGTCTGCTGGAACACTCAGAATTAACATTCATAGTGGAGGGCCGCCTTGAACTTCGAGGATTGTAATGACCGGAGTTGGTTTCGTAGCGTTTCGAAGAACAAAACAAGTGTGTGTGGGGCTAGCAATAGCTCGAAGATTATTGTAAATTGTTGAAAATAATTTGCTTGGTCACAAAAAGCTACCCGATCCCGAAATTGCTGAACTAACATTGTTGTTTCTAATAGTGCTTGAATACAATTACTTGATGTTTAACAATAAATTATATATCCAGCTTTCTGACAATTGCATGGGTAGTCCCCTAGTCGGAATTTTAACTGACATTTCCATAAATTCCTTCGAAGAAGATTTCTTTAAAAGCGTTTCAGACTTAAAAAGTAACATTAGCTCCTACGGCCGGTACGTTGACGGTTTAAGTTTTGTGCTCGAACCTACTTTATGAAGAATTAGATCAACTTACAGTAAGTTGAAAAAGAGAGTTAGTTGGAGGGTGAGCGACAGGATGCTATATATGTGAATATGATAAACCTCTTCCCTCAAAAGAATTTCTCTCCTTAATACCCCTTCCGTGTTACCACAGATGGCGTGACATTCATCTCATTTGTACTAATACTGCAGTACACCCAAGGTGCCTATTGGCAAAGTAAGAAGCCTGCATTTACCTTCATTAAGTAGAGCACCGGAACTCCCACACAATCATCAATTACAGCCTTCAGTCGAGGTATCTCCGCAGAATTGCGAAGTAGTAGTACCGTCACGTCATCCGCGTATGCGCGAACAGCTATAGTCCAACCTTTAAGCTGGGATGCCAGCATCTGAAGTACGGGCTCCAGAGACAACACAAACAAAGTCATTGACAGCGGGCTTCCTTGAGGCACACCCCGACGGACAATTATTGGGGGAGTCAGTTGGCCATTAACAACCACCGAAGCTGAAATACCCGTACAAAGATTTGAGAGCACTCGCCGTGCGTCAACAGTAAAACCAAATGCCTCCAGAATCCGAAGCAAAAAGTAGTTGTTAACAAATGCCTTTTCAAAGTCTAGGGCGCAAGGGACGGACATGACAGCATCAACCGAAACCACGTCACGATACTCGATTACTAGAGTAAGAATGGTACGACCAGGTACGCAGCTTTGATGTCTGGCAACAATCAACTCCATCAGGGCCGACATCCTACTATTAACTGCCCTCGCCACAGTCTTACAATCAAAGTTTAGTAAAGCAATTGGGTGAAAGCTATCAGGAGAAGCTGGCCCAGGGCGTTTCGGGATTAAACAATTTTTCCCACTTTGAACGAGGTCGGCACCACTCTATCCTGTAACACTTCGTTCAAAAGAGACTTAAAGGTAGCACCCAACAGCGGCCAAAAGCGCACGTAAAATTCCTTGGGTAGTCCATCCAGACTCGGAGACTTTTGAGAAGGCGATCCTACAATAAGTTTGTAAACTTCCTCAGCCTGAAATGCAGCTAATAGCATAGCATTATGTTCAGGTGTAATTGTCGTAGCCAAGATACTGACAAGCGGGTCGAAAAAGGTTTCATTGGACTTATCGATGTCGTAAATGTCTACATAGTATCGGTGTAAGACACGCACTATATCAGCTTGCTCCGATATGATACGTCCATTATTTGTCGTGACAGAATGAAACCAAGTGCGTCGGCGACGGGTCTGATGCCAAAGCAAATGATATAAGGAAGTCAGTTCTTCCGTCACCAATGATCGTGGTTTGGATCACATTTTCAACCCTTTCACTCGTATTCTTTTCAAGGTCAACAAGTTTGCCCTTACACGCCTAACATCCGCTATTCGCAGAGGGGCGTGATCCGCAGCATCATATTGTTCACCCAGGATGGAATAGTAATATTCGTAAGTTGTCCGAAAGTCTCGCGCTTTGGCAGCACAAAAAATTATCAAAGTTTGCCTGAGCCTCGGTTTTGCAGCTGTTTTCACCAGTCAAGGATGGCTCGCACTATGTCATTGAGAGGGGTCAGCTAGATGAGCGACGTTTAACATCCACGGAGTGCGAAACAATTTAACTGGTTGCCGTTCTACATTGAGGGTTGTAGTCATAGCACAGTTATCCGTAAAGGAAGCTGGGATGGCTTCAACATTAAGAATGCAATCGCACAGGCAGTCTGATAAGTAAAACCTATGTAACCGGCTACTAGAAGTCGCAGTAAAGTGATTAAATTTGACTAAAGCCGGATATTTACACATCCAGACGTCCTTCAGGCGTAAGGAGTGGACCAGTTCAACCAATTCATGTAATTCACGACCGAAATTAAAATTTGGAGATTGAACTGCAGGACGCAAACAGTTAAGATCACCACCCAACAGAACACCCTGAGGACTCTTACGCAACAAATAAACAATACCCTCTTTATAAAAACGCGAACGATCCACTGCGCGCCCAGTGCGAGAAGGAGCATATAAAAGAACCAAGGTAATATTAAATAAGTTGACAACCTATGCCCCTGCCAGAATCAAACATTTCCACCTCAGCGATAGGAATGCCTTCGCGAAATAATAAGACGGTCCCCGTAGAATGTTTGGGTGCTACATTAAGGATCGGACGAAAACCAGGTAAAGAGAAATGCGTAAATAGCACCTCCTTAAGAAGACTACGTCCGCAGATGAATCATAAATGAACTGAAGCAGCGAAGCCAATCGCAATTCTGATTCTACATGATTAACATTTAAGAAAAGGAGTGTTTAGACTTGGGCCATTGATCACAGCTATACAGGGTTGTATAGGAAGTGTAAGAGCAGAGTTAGGTAGACAGTTGAGAGTCAAGGTCCACGGCAGAATCCACAGACGAATCAGACATCGGAGGACCAGAACCTCAATCATCATAACCTTTTTTCTTAGCTTTCTTACGTGCCACCGTATGGTCAGGTTGTACACGCTGTTTCTGTCGTCTACGTGGCATGGCGGCCTCTGCAGACGGAGGGGTGGGAGGTGTCATACGGCACAGTTTCCTGCCCCTCTGAGTTAGGGTATGTAATGCTGTTCCAGTCACTAAGGCGGAAGTATTCTGTGGAACTGCCAATGCAACAGGTCATACATGGTCGCTAATTTTATTCTCCTCGGGAGTTACCGTAGTCGAAAAATTCAGGAAACAGTCGGCGGCTGAAGACGAAGGAACAGGAGGACATTTCATCGGCTCAGACTGTAACGGAGGACACAAAGACGAAAGGGGGGACGCCGCTCCCTCTCCACACACAGGCAGCAATCGATGCGGAGGAGGTTGGGGCAGAAGGCACAGCCATGTCCTCACCATCACCATCCTTAGTGCGACGTCTATTGTTTGTCACTGTTACAGGTTCTATCCTGGGGGCAATAGGATTGTAGCCGGCAGGAGTGGCCGAGCGGTTCTAGGCGGTACAGTCTGGAACCGCGCGACCGCTACGGTCGCAGGTTCGAATCCTGCCTCGAGCATGGATGTGTGTGATGTCCTTAGGTTGGTTAGGTTTAAGTAGTTCTAAGTTCTAGGGGACTGATTATAACACTTCCGTCTGCTACTGCTACACCATAACCTCGAAGCTGGAGGCAGGTCGTGAAATAAAACTATCTTGTTAAAGCAATTATGGTATAACGCAACAGAACAGTGTTACCCTCTGAGAGCAATTTTGCTAGGTTGACTGTGTTGTACCTAACGGAAATGGCTTATTGGAAATGAAAGTCAGAATTACGTAAATATTCGAACAGTAACAAACAATATTTTTGCCTAGCTATACTGTTTAAAGAATAAGGAAAACGGTCGCCAGCCTAATTAGGCAAGAGAAAGATTAACGTTCTCGTTTAAGCAAGTAGGTATAAGTAACTATAACGGACAAACACAACTTAGACTTGGCCACACGCGAGTGCAATGAACTTTGACACATACATATGTTTTAAGACCGAAGCTAACAACTGGAGCAGCACAAACTATTTGCAAAAATATAACAGATACCGAAACACACTATTACTTTCAGGGCTTGTTCAAACTGAACGGTCTTTATAACATTACTATTAACATTCACTGCAGGATCATAAATTGGACATAGGTTAAGTCTCTATCAGTTAAATGTTTTACTATTTAAATGAAAGTTAATTGGAATCCACTAACAGGTTGCTCCTCACTATCATTTGAATAAAGAAATTATGGTTTTCATAATTAGTGGTCTTTCCGTTACTTGTTACCGAGCATTAACACGATAGACAAACTGTGGATCCTGTTACACTATTAATATGCACTTCCAAGACACAAGAGAGACAGACACTTAGCAAACGAGTATATAACCTTCCAAAAATGCAATTCACGACTTTTACTACAGTGAGACACAATGTTGACAAATTTGCAAGCTACTGACTCACCTTCTGCGATTTACAACAGGCAGCAATGTGATCATTTACTAAGCAAAACTTTATAGGCCACAGTCTTAAGAGCTTTTAATTTGAAGTTGGCAACAACCCATTAATAAGCAGTTTTACTAGGAAAATTATTTTCATCAAGCATCATTAACTTTAACTCACTCTCTTGCCACATTACCTTTAACTTTCTTTTTACTATGTTCAAGAGGCATCAATCAGTAAAACACTGGGCTTTAATGTTCTTTCAGTAAGGACACTCGGAAATCACTTTAGTTCAAACGAAGAGGAACCTGAGAGGTATTATGATAAGGAGAAAAATCAAAGTAGGTACATAATTTCAGATATAAATTACCTTATATTTGAACACACTAACACATCCATTAAGCTGATCCTTCACTGTACATTACTATAGTGCTCCATTACAGTAATTGCGAAATGAGGTGGCGATTGCATGCTGGTAGGTGGAATTGCAGGTAGAATTGCTGGACTCTGTCATTTCTTGATGGCGATGATAGATACAAATTCCAGAATAGTTCCAGCTATTTATCCATCCATCCGAGGCATTGTAAAGTAGCAGAAAAAGCCTCTCTCGGAACCAGCACAATATGCATCTTTTACGTGGCAGTGCACAGTTTGGTAGCTCGTCCCCGACTCATAGCTCGTCCCCGACTGACTCTTGTTCCACATTTTCTACCTAGGCCAACCACAATTTGTACGCGCTACACAGTTCCGTTCCCGAGGGGAACCACAACAACTTTTACATACAGAATAACTAAGAACCCGAAGTGAGGATCAGCAGTTTACATAACAGCAAACAAACACATTAAATGAGACAGAACTTTTGCACATATTAGTATTTCTAAACAAAATTATTTAAACAAATTTCAAATATATACAGTAAATTTTTGTCTCCCTCCAAATGGGACAAAGAATTTAAATGACAGATATACTACATTGCATAGAATTAAACCATGACATCCGAAGTTTTTACAAAGAAAAGAGTATACAATTTTATGTTATCGATTCAATCAAACACATTTACAGAAGCCCACCGAAGTAACATAAAATAAAACAAAACCAAATTAATCAGTAGAGTATTAGAGCTATGGTATTACATAATGACCTCAGCAGTTGAGTCCCATAGTGCTCAGAGCCATTTGAACCATTAGCCAATAAGATTGTGAAACTGTCGCGAAAATAAAGGCAGAAAGTCATTGCCACGATTATCATAATTGACTGTTTGTTCATTATGGTTCAAAAATGGCTCTGAGCACTATGGGACTTAACTTCTAGGGTCATCAGTCCCCTAGAACTTAGAACTAATTAAACCTAACTAAACTAAGGACATCATACACATCCATGCCCGAGGCAAGATTCGAACTTGCGACCATAGCGGTCGCGCGGTTCCAGACTGTAGCGCCTAGAACCGCTCGGCCACCCCGGCCGGCAGTTCATTATGCTCCAAAGCAAAAGTAGGGCCGACGGCGGGAGGGAAGGGCACAAGATCAGCAACTGTCCATTTGCGACGCTGCACTAATAACGGTTTTAATACAAAAACCCTCCGCGGGCAATTAGACCGAACGTGTCCACTTTCATTACATAAGAAGCAGGTTCCTTCTGGACCAGTATACATGACACGAACGCGGTAACCACACACTTGTAAATGCGATGGAATATTGCGTTTGACATGTATTTCTAAGGAATGAATTCCACTGTAACACTGTAATCTGGGTTGAGTAGACTAGCGTTCGCGACGGACGTTTTTCACGCTACAATAAAGAGTTAACTTTTCTTTAAAAAGTTGACATCAACTTCCGGTGGGAGGTTGAACACTCGAACGTTGGTATATTCGATTCCAGCATCTGAGAGTGACACCATATTAACGGAGTTATTGCGATGCTTGAGCGGCACTTGAGAACCATGTCGCGACAGTAATCTTTCAACTTGAAGGGGATCCATAAATTTCACGTAAAACACGTACTCGTCTGCATAAAAATAAACGGTGTGGACCTGATCAGAGTTCATATGAATTGTATCGACAAGCCAGTCGTGGATTTCTAGAGACCCGGGCTGCACGTGTCGCGTTGTTTTATCGAAAGTAAAGCCCGCAGTACCTTTTCGTGGAATACACGTGGGAATCATGTTAACAAGAGCGGAGTGGCCGACGCCGCTGCAAGTAGACGAACACAAACAGACAGTAAAGGCGGATTGGAGACGCTACGACTCACACGGCAGACAGAACAACACTAACGAGTAAAAGTTCACACAAGCGACGCTGCGGCAATTGAAATAAACAGGAACCTTCCCGCTCGGCGCTCGAAGCGGATCGGCGCGTTAGACCGCGCGGCTAGCCGGGGGGGCTTCCTTGATGTTCCTTTGGGTGTAAAAAAATGATTAAACTGACTTCAGAATGTGCCGTAACTAAACCTTTTCATATAACACTATCCCCTTTAATTTGGCTTCCCCGCCCCCTCCCCCCCCCCCCCCGCCCCCACCGCCGCTTCCTCAATAACAGAATCTAGCCTTTTTCCTTCCAAATATTTAAAGTCCTTTATTATTCCGTTATCCCTGAAGGTTTTATCGGTAAGAGATAAATTTGATTAAAACTATAGCCAGTAATAACGTTTAAAATCGTCTTTACTATATCAAATATTGGGTAATAAATCCGCTAAAAATTTTCACTCTAAGAGAGTACAAACTGGAAAAAGAAGGAAAAGGGGAAGGTAATTTTTTTCCATACCGTTTTTGGGAAACATTTCACATAACACAACCCACCTTCGTACTAAGAAATGTGGGGGTATAGCTTCAAATGGCTCTGAGCACTTTGGGACTTAACTTCTGAGGTCATCAGTCCCCTAGAACTTAGAACTACTTAAACCTAACTAACCGAAGGACATCACACACATCCATGCCTGAGGCAGGATTCGAACCTGCGACCGCAGCGGTCGCGCGGTTCCAAACTGTAGCACCTAGAACCGCTCGGCCACCCTAGCCGGCGGTACAGCTTCGATTCCAACTAACAACAGTCTTGCAAGAAATATAATTCATTTTTACTGTTGACTAAGCCTTATAGTTCTGCTGTAGCATTTATATGAATCATTTTACTGTTGAATAAGCCTCATGACTTAGTTTCTCTTTTCACGCAATACGTGGCACATAAGTTTATTTTATATTTCTACTGTACGTTATTTTTGACGTTTCTTCTTGCTGCGCGTATGATTTACATGTACTGGTTGTAATATAGAGGGTGGTCCATTGATCGTGACCGGGCCAAATATGTCGCGAAATAAGCGACAAACTACAAAGAACGGAAGTTGTCTAGCTTGAAGGGGGAAACCAGATGGTGCTATGGTTGGCCCGCTAGATGGCGCTGTCATACATCAAACGGATATCAACTGGGTTTTTTAAAATAGGAACCCCCATTTTTATTACATATTCGTATAGTACGTAAAGAAATATGAATCTTTTAGTTGGACTACTTTTTTCGCTTTGTGATAGATGGCGCTGTAATAGTCACAAACATATGGTTCACAATTTTAGACGAACAGTTGAAAACGGGGAGGGTTTTTTAACTTAAAATACAGAACGTAGGTATGTTTGAAGATTTTATTTCCGTTGTTCCGATGTGATACATATGCCTTTGTGAACGTATCATTTCTGAGAACGCATACTGTTAAAGCGTGATTACTTATAAATATCACATTAATGCAATAAATGCTCAAAACGATGTCCGTCAACCTCAATGCATTTGTCAATATGTGTTACGACATTCCTCTCAACAGCGAGTAGTTCAGCTTCCGTAATGTTCGCACATGCATTGACAATGCGCTCACGCATGTTGTCAGGCGTTGTCGGTGGATCACGATAGCAAATATCCTTCAACTTTCCCCACAGAAAGAAATCCGGGGACGTCAGATCCGGTGAACGTGCGTGGCATGGTATGGTGCTTCGACGACCAATCCACCTGTCATGAAATATGCTATTCAGTACCGCTTCAACCGCACGGGAACTATGTGCCGGACATCAATCATGTTGGAAGTGTATCGCCATTCTGTCATGCAGAGAAACATCTTGTAGTAACATCGGTAGATCATTACGCAGGAAATCGGCATACATTGCAACATATAGATTGCCATCGATAAAATGGGGTCGCGCGGGATTAGCAGAACGGTCTGAGGCGCTGCAGTCATGGACTGTGCGGCTGGTCCCGGCGGAGGTTCGAGTCCTCCCTTGGGCATGGGTGTTTGTGTTTGTCCTTAGGATAATTTAGGTTAAGTAGTGTGTAAGCTTAGGGACATGACCTTAGCAGTTAAGTCCCATAAGATTTCACCCACATCTGAATACTTTTTTGATAAAATGAGGGCCAATTATCCTTCCTCCCATAATGCCGCACCGTACGATAACCCGCCAAGGCCGCTGATGTTCCACTCGTCGCAGCCGTCGTGGATTTTCCGTTGCCCAATAGTGCATATTATGCCGGTTCGTTACCGCTGTCGGTGAATGACGCTTCGTCGCTAATTAGAACGCGTGCAAAAAATCTTTCATCGACCCGTAATTTCTCTTGTGCCCAGTGGCAGAACTGTACACGACGTTCAAAGTCGTCGCCATGCAATTCCTGGTGCATAGAAATATGGTATGGATGCAGTCGATATTGATGTAGCATTCTCAACACCGACGTTTTTGAGACTCCCGATTCTCGCTCAATTTGTCTGCTACTGAAGTGCGGATTAGCCCCGACAGCAGCTAAAACACCTACCTGGGCATCATCATTTGTTGCAGGTCGTGGTTGACGTTTCACATGTGGCTGAACACTTCCTGTTTCCTTAAATAACGTAACTAAGTGGCGAACGGTCCTTACACTTGGATGATGTCCAGGATACCGAGCAGCATACATAGCACTCGCCCGTTGGGCATTTTGGTACAATAGCCACACATTTTCCGCAATTGTTAAACGGTCCACTTTAACACGGGTAATGTAAAATGGTTCAAATGGCTCCGAGCACTATGGGACTTAGCATCTGAGGTCATCAGTCCCCTAGAACTTAGAACTACTTATACCCAACTAACCTAAGGACATCACACACATCCATGCCCGAGGCACGATTCGAACCTGCGACCGTAGCGGTCGCGCGGTTCCAGACTGTAGCGCCTGGAGTCGCTCGGCCAATTCGGCCGGCACGGGTAATGTATCACGAAGCAAATACCGTCCGCACTGGCGGAATGTTACGTGATACCACGTACTTATACATTTGTGACTATTACAGCGCCATCTATCACAAAGCGAAAAAAGTGATCCAACTAAAACATTCATATTTCTTTACGTACTACACGGATATGTAGTAAAGAATGGGGGTTACTATAAAAAAAACGCAGTTGGTATCCGTTTGACGTATGGCAGCGCCATCTAGCGGGCCAACCATAGCGCCATCTGATTTCCCCCTTCAAGCTAGACGAGTTTCGTTCTTTGTAGTTTTTTCGGTTGATGCTTATTTCGTGAGATATTTGGCCCTGACACTATCAATGGACCACCCTGTATACTATTTTTAGATGTAATAACTTTTTTTGAGGAAGACAGGCTTATATCTATCGAAACGCAAGTACAGGTATGAACAACCATTTGACGTGCAACTTGTTAGATGTATGAGTCCCATTGTATCCGTAATAAAAGGACATTTCTGTCTTTCTTAAGGAGGCAGCGCCCCAGCTCCATCAGCGGAGATGTTCAGCCCACACAGCAACGGCCAGATAACGACAGCACAGTCTGTCGTCGCAGAACGTCATATGACGACGACCTGGGATACGGAGGCTGGTGTTTCGGAGCTCACCACCCACACTGCAAGTACGTCGGGTGACACCGTGCCCCCGACCACCACGGAGTTGGCCTGGTCGACCCTCAGGGACCAGGAGGGCACCACCACCACCACCACCACCACTGGCGACGACCACACGGAGCAGGCAGCGACCACAGAGCTCCGACAGACGCAGACTCAGACGTGGGAGAAGTGGACCACGCAGACATCCACGCTCCTCAACGGCGCTCTCGGTGATCTGGGGAATTCTGACTCCCACGACGTCACTGCAGAGTCAGACAGGACAGTGGCCACCGACACGCTGGAGAAGGACGAGCAAGGGTCTACAGATGCTGAGCTGCAGTGTCGATACTGTAGGACGCCTGCGGAGGACCCAGCGGTCGGGACCGAGGAGGAAGCGCTCGAGACGGAAACCAAACCTGCTTCCACAGACGTCACAGGGCCACAGCTCCACTTGCAGCATCATGCGGAAGACCCCGCTAACCCGTACGACCATTTTGACAGTGACAGCGAGGAACAGGAAATGGAGGTAAGCTCCTGCTCTTTTTTTTTCGTAAGTGTTCAGGTCTTCAGACTTCTGACTGGTTTGATGCTGCCCGCCACGAATTCCCCTCCTGTCCCGACCTCTTCATCTCAGAGTAGCACTTGCAGTCTACGTCCTCAATTATTTGCTGGATATCTTCCAAACTCTGTCTTCCTCTGTAGTTTTTGCCCTCTACTACTCTCTCTAGAACCGTGGATGTCATTCTCTGATGTATTAACAAATGTCCTCTCATCCTGTCCCTTCTCCCTATTACACTACTGGCCATGAAGATGACGCGCTACAGACTCCATATTTAACAGACAGGAAGAAGATGCTGCGATATGCAAATGATTAGCTTTTCACTGCATTCACACAAGGTTGGCGCCGGTGGCGACACCTGCTACGTGCTCACATGAGGAAAGTATCCAACCGATTTCTCATACACAAACAGCAGTGGACCGGCGTTGCCTGGTGAAACGTTGTTGTGATGCCTCATGTAAGGAGGAGAAATCCGTACCATCACGTTTCCGACTTTGATAAAGCAGAGTATGGAATCGGTGGGTTCAGGAGGGTAATACGGAATGACGTGTTGGATTCCAATTGCCTCGTATCACTAGCAGTCGAGATGACAGGCATCTTATCCGCATGGTTGTAACGGATCGTGCAGCCACGTCTCGATCCATGAGTCAACAGATGGGGACGTTTGCAAGACAACCATCACCTGCACGAACAGTTCGACGACGTTTGCAGCAGCACGGACTATCAGCTCGGAGACCATGGCTGCTGTTACCCTTGACGCTGTATCACAGACAGGAGAAGGTGTACTCAACGACGAACCTGGGTGCACGAATGGCAAAACGTCATTTTTCCTGATGAATCCAGGTTCTGTTTACAGCATCATGATGGTCGCATTCGTGTTTGGCGACATTGCGGTAAACCACATTGGAAGCGTGTATTCGTCATCGCCATACTGGCGTATCACCCGGCGTGATGGTATGGGGTGTCATTGGTTACACGTGTCGGTCACCTCTTGTTCGCATTGACGGCACTTTGAACAGTGGACGTTACATCTCAGATGTGCTACGACCCGTGGCTCTACCCTTCATTCCATCCCTGCGAGACCCTACATTTCAGCAGGATAATGCACGACCGCATTTGTTGGTCCTTTTCGGACTTTATGGATACAGAAAATGTTCGACTGCTGCCCTGGCCAGCACATTCTCCAGATCTCTCACCAATTGAAAACGTCTGGTCAATGGTGGCCGAGCATCTGGCTCGTCACAATACACCAGTCACTACCCTTGATGAACTGTGGTATCGTGTTGAAGCTGCATGGGCAGCTGTACCTGTACACGCCATCCAAGCTCTGTTTGACTCAAAGCCCAAGCGTATCAAGGCCGTTATTACAGGCAGAGGTGGTTTCTCTGGGTACGGATTTCTCAGGATCTATGCACCCAAATTGCGTGAAAATGTAATCACATGTCAGTTCTAGTATAATATACTTGTCCAAAGAATACCCGTTTATCATCTGCATTTCTTGTTGGTGTAGCAATCTTAATGGCCAGTAGTGTAGTATTTTCCACACATTCCTTTCCTCTCCGCTTCCGCGCAGAACCTCCTCACTCCTTCCCTTATCAGACCATCTGATTTTCAACATTCATCTTTAGTACCACATCTCAAATGCTTCGATTCTCTTCTGTTCCAGTTTTTCCACAGTCCGTTCTACAATACCGTACAATGCTGTGCTTCAAACATTCATTCTTAGATATTAATCGTATTTATCGTTCAGGTTAAGGCTATGTTTGACACAAGTTGATAGTTCTATCGTCGTGATATTCTACCGTCACCCTGCAAGGGTCACAGAATTGCGCTTCCGTCCTTTCAGTACAGCTGCCGTAGAAGACTCGGGCCTAAACAGAAACTTTGATTCTCCTCTGTTTCGGTTGCCCCACACATCATATTCCACTACCGTACAATACAGTGCTCCAAACGTACATTCTTCAAAATTTCTTCCTCAAATTGAGACCTATGTTTGATACTGGTAGACTTCTGTTGGCCAGGAATGCCTTTTTTGCCAGTGCTAGTCTGTTTCTGATGTCCTCCGTGCTCCGTCAGTCGGTTATTTTGCTGCCTAGGTAGCAGAATTCCTTCACTTCACCTACTTCGTGACAATCAATCCTGATGTTAAGTTTCTCGCTGTTCTCATTTCTGCTACTTCTGATTACTTTCGTCTTTCTTCGATTTACTCTCAATCCATATTCTGTGCTCATTACACTGTTCATTCCACTCAGCAGATCATGTAATTCTTCACTCAGGATAGTAATGTCATCAGCAAATAGTATCATTGATAACAATACACCTTGAATTTTAATTCCACTCCTGAAACTTTCCTTTATTTTCATCATTCGTTCTTCGATGTACAGATCGAACAGTAGAGGCGGAAGACTACAACTGTAGCTTACATCCTTTTCGAGCCGAGCACTTCGTTCTTGGCCGTTCAGTCTTGGCTCTTGTACATAATTTATATTACCTGTCTCTCCCTATAGCTTGTCCCTATTTTTCTCAGAATATGGAACATCTTGTATCGTTTTACACTGTCGAGGACTTTTTCCAGGTCGACAAACCCTATGAACGGGTTTTGATATTTCTGTAGTCTTGGTTCCATTATCAACCGCAACGTCAGAATTGCGTTTCAGGTCCATTTACCTTTCCTAAAGCGAAACTAATCCTCATCTAACACATCCTAAATTTTATTTCCCATTCTCTGTATTGTTATTAATTGTACGTAATTTACGTGTATTGTAGCTCCATTCTTTGCTCTCAAATACCTTTTTCGAGGTGCAGGCCAAGCCTCGACAAGCATCCGTAATGGTATTAAGTCATTCACACTCCCTTTGTTACTATATTGCACGGACATAGTCCCAGAGTTGTGAGTTAAGTGATTCTTTTCATACCGCTTATCCACTTCTCAAGATGTACCCATGGACTACGGCTTTCAGAGTTTATTTATGATTTTTTTATGTTGACCTGCAACCTTTCTGATGTCTTCAGTCATCTTTCAGTTAAATCGCTGTGTCAGTCTCTATTTTAATCCCTCGAATCCAACATAGAATCTCCTCTGTCTGTCTGCCTACAATTCACCTGGCTGTATATCCGCCCTAGGTCCTCCCTACTGTGGGGGCGGCGGTTGAATTTAGAAATCGTCGCCATTTTTACACGAGCCGGAAAATTATTTTTGCGGTCAGCCAGAAAGCGATGGAGAAGATATTGACCATAATTTCCATTCTGCACGTCCATTTTATTCTTGTGCTGACTGAAAAGAAATGTTCCTACTTGCTATTTACTCAGCGCGATCAGAATCTATGATTATAAATAAAAGTTGTGAGTTCTAACTGATTAATATATTCAGTAAAAGGTCACTTGCACAAACATAATAATATTCCTGACAATAATAATAATGTCCCTATTTGAAACAGCACCATTAGCAATTCAGAGGCAACCTCTGCTGTAAGTTCCAAGTAAAGTGGTGTATCGTTCTGACGCATAATCATCGAGTTAACTGCTCAAGTGGATAGCAATCTCACCACTTGCCATGCGGTGTTGTCAACATTACGGGCGCCACACAAACAGTTACTTCCGTGAAATCTATACGATCTAGGACGGTGTACAGTCCTCGTGAGTTCACTTTTTACTCTTACTGAAAACATGCGTTTCGTAGCTATCTTGCTCTGAAGTCACCCGAGGGAGAGACTTTGCCGGCGTTTGACTGACGCGGACAGAAGGACAACTCGGTACGAAGTGTCTCTCCTCCGATGAACTGCACTGCGCTAACGAACGGACTGGCATATAGTCCGAATATGGCGGAAGTTAAGCATCGTGGTTGCTGTTCCTCCGTTGTGATGTGGTGGCCTCACGTTTGGATTGGCACAGCGCTACTTCCTCAGGTTGGCGAAGTAGTCCATGGCGGCCTGATCTTCTGGGGCAGGCTTCTTCCTGTCGGAGCTCTCCTCCGCTGCCCTTCTCGCCGTATTTATATATTGGTTGGTTGGTTGTTTTGGGGAAGGAGACCAGACAGCGTGGTCATCGGTCTCATCGGTGTAGGGAAGGATGGGAAGGGAAGTCGGCCGTGCCCTTTCAGAGGAACCATCCCGGCATTTGCCTGGAGTGATTTAGGGAAATCACGGAAAACCTAAATCAGGATGGCCGGACGCGGGATTGAACCGTCGTCCTCCCGAATGCGAGTCCAGTGTCTAACCACTGCGCCAACTCGATCGGTATATATTGGCGCAACGCACTGCCGAAAGGAACATCTTCCGTCAACAGCTCCAAGCACAAGCAGCAGCGTCTAAATTACCCGTTTCTCGGACGCTTATTAGTTAATATCTCCGTCGTCTAATAATTTACAATATTTATAATATTTACATAAATAGTAAAAGGTGTACATCTTTGCTTCCGCCGTTTTTTTCCTTTGCTTCCGCCGTTTTTTCCTCAACATTTGAGGCTTTAATGAAACAAATTGGTAACAAATGTATCATCCAAAGTATTTTCCATCGCTGGCCACTACTTTCTCCCATCTTTCGGGCAGTGTACGAACCCCGCGTCGAAAAAATTGTTCATCTTTTGAAGTGATCCACGAATCGATCCAATTTGTGATTTCTTCGTGAGATCGGAAGTGTTGGTCAGCCAGGCCATGCACCATTGATCTAAGCAAGTGATAGGCAGGGGAAGCAATGTCTGGAGAATACGGCGGGTGGGGCAGGACTTCCCATTTTAACGTTTCTAAGTACTTTTGACCTCTTTTGCAACGTGGGGTTGAGCGTTGTCGTGCAGCAAAATCACTTTATCGTGCCTCTCGCAGTATTGCAGCCGTTTGTCTTTTAATGCTCTGCTCAGACACATTAATTGCGTTCGATAACGAGCACCTGTGATTGTTTCACTTGGTTTTAACACCTCATAGTACACGATGCAGAGCTGGTCCCACCAAATGCAGAGCATGATCTTGGAGCCGTGAATCTTCGGTTTGGCCGTCGACGTGGAAGTATGGCCGGGATACCCCCATGACATTTTGCGTTTAGGGTTATAGTAATGAACCCCGGTAACAATGCGATGCAGAAATCCCTTCCGTTTTTGCCTCTGAAGCAACCGTTCACAAACACACAAACGCCGTTCAACAACTCTTGGTTTCAGCTGAATCATGCCCATAGCCTTGAGACGTTTTGAAATGGCCTGCTGTGTCACTCCCACTAATCGTGCCAATTTTTCTTGAGTTTGACGCGAGTCTTCACTCAGCAATATCTCCAGTTCTGCATCTTCGAAAACATTCTCTCTTCCCACTATGCCGGTCTACGAGGTTAAAATCACGGTTCTTAAAGCGTTGAAGTCACTCACGACACGTTCTTTCACTAATAGCGTCTTTACCATACGTACTTGAGAGCCTTCGATGAGACTCAGCCGCTGTTCCCTTCACATTGAAACAAAACAGTAACACCTCCTGGAAATGACGAGAATTAGGCTCGTAAACTGACATTTTCAATCAAGAACAATATGTTTTCGACCGCTACTTACCTGTCTGCAAGCGGCGGAAGCAAAGTTGTGCATATTGTATAAATAGAGTTCAGTTGGCTTAATTTACAGAAATTTTTTTAACTCGTCTGCATTTAAACTTTGCCGGCTAGAAGTTTTAGAACAGAACCTACTATAGAACATGACCTTTGAACTACCTCTTTAAGAGTCCTTGTATTGACTGCTATTTACACTCAAGTCTTGAACCTTGGCACAACTGTATTATTTTCTTAATATAAACGAGTCCTGTAGTTATAACTTTCTATAATAATTACAAATGACACTTAATCTAATATTTTAGGGACGTTTTTGTTCCAAATTTGGTTTTTAGTATATATCTTGAAAACTAATAGAGGTAGCTTAATGGAGTCACATAATTAATTTTCTATCATACGAATTTCCATCTTTCTTAGTCTTATTATTAGTGCCTTCAATTTTTCGTAAAACCGCCGATTTTGACCAAAATATTGCACCGATCAAGTTGAGACTTGTAACTTTTGATAGTGACATACATTTGCACATTCTGAACAATTTTTGCTACCTAGCTCCATTATTTAACGCCATTTATTTTTTCTTAAAATAACATATTTAGCAAAACTTATTCATCTGATCATTCTGAAATTTAACAGTTTTAACATTAATACACAGAAGCATATACTGACAAAGTTTAGAAAAGCTATTTCAATTTTTAATTTCATTCTTATACCATGGCGTAATATTTTGTATGCTACACACAGACGCGTTTTGATGCCGTGGCGCCAGTGGTAGTGAACTGGGGTAAGTCCCAGCACACTCGCTCGTCTCTGTATCTCTCATAATGATACAGCGCTTATTTCGCCACACAACCTCCATTTGTTTCACTGCAGTCATAAATACGCTTTTCATTTCTGTTCGTTCCCTGATATTCTTTTAACCTGGGTAAAGGTTTCCCCAATGCATGAAGGCTTCAGCGAAACGAATTTATATTGTACGTACATGATTTCTGATGTCTTCTCCCCGCCTTCCATTAAGTCCATGTCTCAGTCTTTTTTTGTCTCCTGGTATTCAGCCTGGAACTCCCTACACCAGCATCTATATCTATGATCCTCTAAAGGAGGGTACTTCGTGTAACTCTGTCACTTCCCCCTTTTCGTCCTCCATTCGCGAACGGTTCACGGAAAAACGACTGCTGATAAAACATACGTGTGGGCTCGACTCCATCCAATTTTACGTTCACGGTCTTTTCGCGAGACATACTATTCTTCTAGGAATTCACGCACTCGGAACTTTTAACAGTAAGCTATACAGTGATGCAGAACGTCTTTATAGCAGAATCTGCCACTGGAGGTGGATGAGCGTCTCTGCGACGATTTCGCGAATGCTTAATGTAATTGCAACAAAACTTCCTGCTCTTCTTAGGATCTTCTCTATGTCGCCTATCAACCCAATCTGGTACAGATCCCAGACTGATGAGCAAGTATTGGGCGAATAATTGTAAGCTACCTCCATCGTGGGTGGACTGCTTTCCTCGGGATTGTTCTAATGAATTCTTGGTCCACATACTTTACATTTGCCTGGCCACATGTCACGCCAAATTCATTTTCAGTTTCGTTACAATCGTAATTACGTCCTGCACTCTGTTTCCTTAAACACTTGTTTGGTCTTCTGTCTCTCTTAGTAATTCAGGACATGCAACTCTACATTGCCACAGCTCACTGATTTTCACGTTGTTGTTGTTTGTTGATTTGACGGAGGGGACCAAACAGCGAGGTGATCGATCCCATCGGATTAGAGAAGGATGGGGAAGGAAGTCGGCCGTGCCCTGTCAAAGGAATCATCCCGACATTTGCCTGAAGCGATTTAGTGAAATCACGGTAAACCTAAAGCAGGATGGCCGGATGCGGGTTTGAACCGTCGTCCTCCCGAATGCGGGTCCAGTGTGCTAACCAATGAGCCAACTCGCTCGGTATTTTCAAGTTAAAAATACGTGTTAACAATATTGCTTTCTCTTACAGATTATAAAATTTTTGGAGACACAGCGGAGAGCTGGCCGGAGTGGCCGTGCGGTTCTAGGCGCTACAGTCTGGAACCGCGTGACCGCTTCGGTCGCAGGTTCGAATCCTGCCTCGGGCATGGATGTGTGTGATGTCCTTAGGTTAGTTAGGTTTAAGTAATTGTAAGTTCTAGGGGACTGATGACCACAGCAGTTAAGTCTCATAGTGCTCAGAGCCATTTGAACCGTTTTTTGAACGGAGACTTCGTTCTGCAAACTCCATTTAGTGTACCAAAAGTTCTCTAGACCAATTTTACTCCTCTTTTTGTTATCCTTGTTGTCAATCCAGTAGCGCCCTAATTAAAGAACACGTCATCTGGTTATCGAGTTCATTGTCAATACGTATGATTTACTTGCTGATATAGGGATTATACATACATTACGGAGAGGAGGCTGCTTGATATGTAGCTTTTTTGTATCTTCTCTCTATTCTTTATTACTTAGTGTAATAATCACAGCACTATTCCACTAGGTATTCTGTGGCTATGTTTGCCAAGCGTCTTTATTGCCAAAGAAAATGGGAGTTTAACTTCTCGTCAATATCGAGGTCAGCAGAGACGGAGCACAAGTTCGGATAGGTTAATGTTCTGGGAAGGAAATAGGTCGTGCCCTTTCAAAGAAAACATACCGGCATTCTTCTTAAATAATTGAGGGAGATCTTGAAAAATGACTTTACTATAGCCAAATAGTCCTATAACTCGATAATTAAAGGAAATATCGTGGATTTCGGTCCTATTAGGTCATTTACTTTTCATTTTCCTTTATATCAGCAGCAGACTTTTATGTCACGCGTGGCTTGAGCACCAGTTGAATATGTATTGTATTTTTGGTTTCCCACACACAACAATGAAAATTTTTTTTTGCAATTTATCAGTGGCGAAAGTGCACCCACATTTATCATTTTGCCTCATTTTGTGATGTAAGCAACTCAAAAATATCATCTGGACGCACGGTCATTGTTGTGTGGTGTTCTAATTTTGTAAATGTCCCTAGTGTGCAATTACAGATATTGTTCGAGGGTCACTCCAAAAGAAATGCACACTATTTTTGTAAACATACAGTTTTCATTCTGTATGTGTGAAAGTTTTACAGTGTGTAGATACATCCTTCCCGCTTGTTTCCAAACTTAGTTGAATCTGTTCCCGTTAGAAGCGCCGTCACAGCATGTCTTCAAGATGGCTGCTACACTTGATGTTCGTCAGAAGCAACGTGCTGTCATAGAATTCCTGTGCTGTGAAAACGAGACAGTGGGAAACATCCACAAGAGGTTGAAAAAGGCGTATGGAGATGCTGCTGTCGATCGCAGTGCAGTAAGTCGGTGGGCAAGCCGGTTACGTGATGAAAGCGGGCACGGCAATATTAAGGATTGTCCTCGCAGCGGCAGGCCTTGTACTTTACACACTCCAGACAATGTGCAGAGAGATAACGAATTGGTGATTGTTGACAGATACATCACAGTGAACGAATTGTCACGCTACGTTGGGATATGGGAAGGAAGTGTTTGCAGAATACTGAAAGTGTTAGCGTTAGAAAAGGTTTGTCCCAGGTGGGTTCCCAGGATGTTGACAGTGGCTCACAAAGAAACAAGAAAAACGGTATGCAGCGAACTTTATCGAACTTTTGGAAGATTATGAGAATGGTGGAGATGAATGTCTTGGAAGAATTGCGACAGGTGATGAAACATGACTCCATAATTTTAAACCAGAGACGAAGAGGCAATCAATGGAGTGGCATTATGCAAATTCACCCAAGAAAAAAAAATTCAAAACCACACCTTCTGCTGAAAAAGTTATGGCTACGGTGTTTTTCGATTCCAAAGGACTCTTGCTTGTGGACATCATGCCAAGTGGTACCACCATAAATTCTGATGCGTATGTGACGACAATGAAGAAACTTAAAGCTCGATTGAGTCGTGTTCGACCACATCAGCAAAAGCAGGATGTTTTGCTGTTGCACGACAATGCAGGGCCACATGTCAGTCAAAAAACCATGGAAGCGATCACAAAACTCGCATGGACAACACTGAAACACCTGCCTTACAGTCCTGTCCTGGCTCCATGTGATTATCCTCTCTCTGGGAAACTGAAAGACTCTCTTCGTGGAACAAGGTTTGAAGATGATGACTCCCTTGTGCACGCCGCCAAACAGTGGCTCCAACAGGTTGGTCCAGAATTTTACCGTGCGGGTGTACAGGCGCTGGTTCCAAGATGGCGTAACGCAGTTGAGAGGGATGGAAACTATGCGGAGAAATGAAAATATTGTTCCTAAAGGATGTATCTACGCACTGTAAAAACTTTCAAACACGTAGAATAAAATACGTATTTAAAAAAAATATTGTGCATTTCTTTTGGAGTGACCCTCGTATTATAAAATTTAATTAATGTACCCTTCTTTCTTGTATTACCCACTGGTTTTATAAAGTTTTCACGTTGAACACATACAAGGACAATCACGAAGCGATTTCACTTGAGACATCACACTGCAAGTTAAAGATTGGGTGCACTATTTTCACCTTATCGCTGTTCCCCTTGGGGTTCATGAAACGTTGACCTACATACTGTGTCATTCAACTAAACTGTTTATCTCAAATACGAGTGCTGTTTATTTTTTGAAGGTAACGAAATTCAAACCACACTGAAAATCCGACCAAGCTTTGTGCAGATGTGCTGTGCAGCGTGTCTGGTATGCCCGTCGATCGCGTCACCTCGCACTTTTCAGTTCAAAGTGCTCACTGAGTACGTAAAGATGCATAGAACAGCAGAATCTCCCGCCAAGTGTGCAGTTCATGCTGTCATTCGAGTTCCTCGTGCTGTAGGGTACCATCCGATTTCAAGCAAACCACGTAACGTAACTCTCATTCCTGACAGCAAAATGCGGCAGTGGTGCAGGAATTTTGAAGCAGGATGCACCGACGTTCATGATACAGGCACTCACGTAAGGAAACAAGAGTCAACTTATGATCTTGTTCAGCGAATGGATCAGGCAGTTCGAGAAAATCATCTATAAAATGCAGTAACTGATGACAAGCGGAGAGAAAAGGTTGTCATCAGTCGCTGTCCTTTCTTTATGATAATGGTCTGCCTCACACTGTAGCTGCAACCAGACGCTCCTGAGAAGTGTGTAATCATCCACCACACAGCTCGGACTTGGCTGTCTCTGATTTTATCTCCTTGCTCACATGGACCACTGACTATGAAGACAACGAGCTGCAGACTAGCGTAGATATTTGGCGAAAAGCACAGGGGTCTGCCTCCATGAAGAGGGTACTGGAAAGCTGGTACGACGCTACGACATATGTCTAAGTCGGAGCGACGACTGTGTAGAGAAGTAGCTGTAGCGTGTAGATAAATTTTGCAAATAAAACATTTTTGATTTTCTCTGTGGTTTCCGCTAGCCCAACAATCAGACCTTGAAAAAACAAATAGACCTCGGATTTCAGGAACTGTTGAAGATATCGTACTTTCATTTTCACCCGGATGAACTGTGACAAAGCCATCCCTAAATGACATACAGTGACTTTTCATACATACCTTAATTACAGACCTATCGGCGTCAACTTCGCTTTTTCGGATGGAACAGCGCGTTTCAGTTGATTGCGTAACACACAGAACACCCATAATGAGTCCCAAGGGGCACGGAGAGCATCCGACAGTGGAAGTGTGGGCTACAACAATAAGAAGAAATCGCTTCGCGGCTTTTCACAAGATCAGTGGGTAGTTTTATTAATTACAAGAAACATATACAAAGCATTATATAGCAATTAAAAAAGTGCTCCGACTTCCTTAGTTTTTTTGTTATGTGATGCAACACAGGTATCCATTTGTGATAAAATACACGTAAGTTTTTGAGATGAAATACTGAAAGTGATTATTTACCAGAGAATACTACCGGGTCCAAGGGGTTCTCTTGATACTACAAATTGATCTTGTCAAACGCCGAGAGGCGGATGCATATGAGTAGGTATATCTTTGCTGCTAGCAAGGCATTTCTGAAGGAGAAGGATTCAGTGGCGTTTCACGCTTCAAAATCCCATTAATAGTTTCAAGGATTACAATATTTAGAACATAGCATTTATATGAAACTTCCAGAAAGATTAAAACTGTGTGCCGAACCGAGATTCGAACTCGGGACCTTGCACACAATTTTAATCTGTCAGGAAGTTCCATATCAGCGCACACTCCGCTGCAAATTGAAAATCTCATTCTGGAAACATGCCCCAGGCTGTGATTATCCATGGCTCCGCTATATCCTTTCTTTCAGGAGTGCTAGTTCTGCAAGGTTCGCAGAAGAACTTCTGTGAATTTTGGAAGGTAGGAGACGAGGTACTGGCAGAATTGGAGTTGTGAAGACGGGTCGCGAGTTGTGCTTGGGTAGCTCAGGTGGTAGAGCACTTGCCCGCGTTAGGCGTAGGTCCCGAGTTCGAGTCTCGGTCCGGCACACAGTTTTAATCTATCAGGAAGTTTTATATCAGCGCACACTCCGCTGCAGAGTGAAAATCTCATTCTGATAGCCTTCATTTATTTTTAAAATGAAACTGAAAGCTGTCTAACGCGGAAGTTCTTGATTTCAAACCCTAATGAGGAATTAGGTCACTTTGGATATGTAGGAACTTGTGGCGACTACTACACTACTGGCCACTAAAATTGCTATATCACGAAGATGGCGTGCTACAGACGCGAAATTTAACCGACAGGAAGAAGATGCTGTGATATGCAAATGATTAGCTTTTCACAGCATTCACACAAGGTTGGCGCCGGTGGCGACACCTACAACGTGCTTACATGAGGAAAGTTTCCAAACGATTTCTCATACACAAACAGCAGTTGACCGGCGTTGCCTGGTGAATCGTTGTTGTAATGCCTCGTGTAAGGAGGAGAAATGCGTAGCATCACGTTTCCGAATTGGTAAAGGTCGGATTGTAGCGTATCGCAATTGCGGTTTATCGTATCGCGACATTGCTACTCGCGTTGGTCGAGATTCAATGACTGTTAGCAGAATATGGAATTGGTGGGTTCAGGAGGGTAATACCGAACGCCGTGCTGGATCCCAACGGCCTCTTATCACTAGAAGTCGAGATGACAGGCATCTTATCCGCATGGCTGTAACGGATCGTGCAGCCACGTCTCGATCCCTGAGTCAACAGATCGTGACGTTTGCAAGACAACAACCATCTGCACGAACCGCTTGACGACGTTTACAGCAGCATGCACTATCATCTCGGAGACCATGGCTGCGGTTACCCTTGACGCTGCATCACAGAGAAGAGCACCTACGATGGTGTACTGAACGACGAACCTGGGTGCACGAATGGCAAAAAGTCATTTTTTCGGACGAATCCAGGTTATGTTTACAGCATCATGATGGTCGCATCCGTGTTTGGCAACATCGCGGTGAACGCACGTTGGAAGCATGTATTCGTCATCACCATACTGGCGTATCACCCAGCGTGATGGTATGGGGTGCCATTGGTTATACGTCTCGGTCACCTCTTGTTCGCACTGATGGTACTTTGAACAGTTGACGTTACATTTCAGATGTGTTACGACCCGTAGCTCTACCCTTCATTAGATCCCTGCGAAACCCTACATTTCAGCAGGATAATGCACGACCGCATGTTCAGGTCCTGTATGGGCCTTCCTGGCCTGCACATTCTCCAGATCTCACACCAATTGAAAACGTCTGCTCAGTGGTGGTCGAGCAACTGGCTCTTCGCAATACGGCGGTCACTACTCTTGATGAACTGTGGTAACGTGTTGAAGCTGCATGAGGAGCTGTACCTGTACACGCCATCCAAGCTGTGTTTGACTCAATGCCCAGGAGTATCAAGGCCGTTATTACGGCCAGAGGTGGTTGTTCTGGGTACTGATTTCTCAGGATCTATGCCCCCAAACTGCGTGAAAATGTAATCACATATCAGTTCTAGTATAATATATTTGTCCAGTGAATTCCACATTTATCAGAAATGGCTCTGAGCACTATGGGACTTAACATCTGAGGTCATCAGTGCCCTAGACTTAGAACTACTTAAACCTAACTAACCTAAGGACATCACACACATCCATGCCCGAGGCAGGATTCGAACCTGCGACCGTAGCAGAAGCGCGGCTCCGGACTGGAGCGCCTAGAACCGCTCCGCCACCGCGGGCGGCCCCCCATTTATCATCTGCATTTCTTCTTGGTGTAGCAATTTTAATGGCCATTAGTGTCCATTAGTATGTTCTGTAGAAATGAACAGCATTTCAGTCACCTCGGTTCGGTATGTATCCTGTCGCACAGGGTCCGCCATGGGCCCTGACAACTTGTTCCATCCGTCATGTCATCGACGCGTACAAGGTGCGAATGGCGTCCTGTAGTATAGCCATCCATACTGCTTTCACCTGGTTGGCATTGGGTAACAGCGCTGCATCCATCGCTTCACAATATCCCACACATTTTCGATTGGCGCCAATAATGGTGATTTGGCGGGTCAGAGCAAAGGGCTTACATGCTGTGACACCAAGAAGGCACGTGTTCGTGCAGCAACATACAGTCGTGCATTGTCTTGCCAAAAAATGGCGTCTGGGGTGTTGCGCTGAAATTATGTGTCTACAGGTGGCAAGATATTAAAGATATTATTCACGTAGGTCACATAGGTCACAGAACCCTGGAGACGCACCAACTGTAATCTGCTGTTGTGCCCAATAGTACCGCAAACCATGAGGCCTTGAGTCAGCGTTGTATGTCATGTGCGAACGTGCTCACTGTCCTGTCCCTCCCCCCCCCCCCCCCCCCCCCCGCCCTGCGGGGAACCAAAATGCGGCCATCGTTTTCAAACAAACCGATCCTGGATTCGTCCGAAAACTTGTCTTGGGCCGTACCTATCACCAGTGACTCGTTCCACACACCGTTGCCGTCTAGCATGTTTCTGCACATTCGTCAAAGGTGGGCGGAGAAGTGGACGCCGCGCACGTAACACATGCCGTAATAAACGGCTACTGGCTGTCACCCCTGATAGTGTACGATGTGTTACACTGTTCCACAGTTGCGCCAGAGCCGAGAAGAACGCGTATCTGTCCTGGAGTGCCATTTGGATGAGGTGTCGATCTTCTCGAGGAGGGGGGGGGGGGGGGGGGGAAGGGAGGGGGGGCTTCTTTGAGTGGCGCGAACTGACCTATGTCGTCGTATTCTGTGAACTTCCGTAAACCATTCAGCACATATCCGTTGCACTGCCGAAACACTTCGTCCTAAGCGAGCAGCATTTTCCCGAATTAATGTATCACATCCTCTCATGCCAATAATGCGCCCTCTTTCAAACATTGATTTGAAGCTACGCATCGCGCATACGTCTACAAGGCATCCTGCATGTCTGCTCAAGTCACACTGATCCATTACTTTTGGTTTATAGCGACAACAAGAGCAGCAGGCACTTTTCACTGGTAGGTGATGTTGCGCCGCGATATCGTGTTGACCTCGAACCCTCAGGCCCAAGTGGTTCAAATGCTAATCGCTTCTAATGGCTCTGAGCACTATGGGACTCAACTGCTGAGGTCATTAGTCCCCTAGAACTTAGAACTACTTAAACCTAACTAACCTAAGGACATCACAAACATCCATGCCCGAGGCAGGATTCGAACCTGCGACCGTAGCGGTCTTGCGGTTCTAGACTGCAGCGCCTTTAACCGCACGGCCACTTCGGCCGGCTCGCTAATCGCTTCTGTAGAATATACCAATGTACATGTCCTGTGAATATGAACGTCCTATATCTGGGTGTTCAATGTGTTCCGTTTTCCTGAACATGACTGTATTTGAAAAGTAATCGCCATAACTGTTAATACATTTATCCCACTGTGAGACATGGCGGTTAATGCGTCCACAGAGAAATGTTTGTCATTGCCTACATTTACATCTACATCTACATGGATACTCTGCAAATCACATTTAAGTGCCTGGCAGAGGGTTCATCGAACCACCTTCACAATTTTCTATTATTCCTATCTCGTATAGCACACGGAAAGAATGAACACCTATATCTTTCCGTACAAGCTCTGATTTCCATTATTTTATCGTGGTGATCGTTCCGCCCCATGTAGGTCGGTGTCAACAAAATATTTTCGCATTCAGAGGAGAAAGTTGGTGATTGTAATTTCGTGAGAAGATTCCGTCGCAACGAGAAACGCTGCACACACCGGTACCTCTAGTACCCAGTAGCACGTCAACTTGTCTTGATGCATGCCTGTATTCGTCGCGGCACACTGTCCACAAGTTCATCAAGGCACTGTTGGTCCAGGTTGTCTCACTCCTCAACGGCGATTCTGCGTAGATCCCTCAGGGTGGTTGGTGGGTCACGTCGTCCATAAACAACCCTTTTCAATATATCCCAGGCATGTGCGATAGGGTTCATGTCTGGAGAACTTGCTGGCCACCCTAGTCGAGCGATGTCGTTATCCTGAAGGAAGTCATTCACAATAAGTGCACGATGGAGGCGCGAATTGTCGTCCATGAACACGAATGCCTCGTCAGTAGGCTGCCGATATGGTTGCACTATCAGTCGGATGATAGCATTCACGTATCGTACAGCCGTTACGGCGCCTGCCATGACTACCAGCGGCATACGTCATCCCCACACAATGCCACCCCAAAACATCAGGGAACCTCCACCTTGCTGCACTCGATGGACAGTGTGTCTAAGGCGTTTAACTTGACAGGGTTGCCTCCAAAAACGTCACCGACGATTGTCTGATTGGAGGCATATGCGACACTCACCGGTGAAGAGAACGTGATGCCATTCCTGAGCGGTCCATTTGGCATGTTGTTGGGCCCGTCTGTACCGCGATGCATGGTATCGTGGTTGCAAAGATGGACCTCACCGTGGACATCGAGAGTGAAGTTGCCCATCATGCAGCCTATTGCGCACAGGTTTGGTTGTAACACGATGTCCTCTGGCTGCATGGAAAGCATTATTCAACATGGTTGCGTTGCTGTGAGGATTCCTCCGAGCCATAATCCGTAGGCATCGGTCATCCACTGCAGTAGTAGCCCTTGGGTGGCCTGATCGAGGCATGTGATTGTTGTGGATTGGCAGGAGACCAACCCACTAAATTTAGAGGTAGCCGAAAGGCACGCGTTTTAGCTCACGCAGGCTGGCGTGAGGTCTGGAACAGGACAAGGAAATTAGAAAAACGGATGCAGATGGTGGAATACTTAACTTTAATGCATTAATGTTGAACGTAGCTCTTGTCTGTACATTATTTACAATATCAGTAGCAGCTGCTAATGGCGCCTTGCTAGGTCGTAGCAAATGACTTAGCTGAAGGCTATGCTAACTATCGTCTCGGCAAATGAGAGCGTATTTTGTCAGTGAACCATCGCTAGCAAAGTCGGCTGTACAACTGGGGCGAGTGCTAGGAAGTCTCTCTAGACCTGCCATGTGGCGGCGCTCGGTCTGCAATCTCTGATAGTGGCGACACGCCGGTCCGACGTATACTAATGGACCGCGGCCGATTTAATGGCTACCACCTAGCAAGTGTGGTGTCTGGCGGTGACACCACAGTCATCGACAGTTCCTGCCTCTCTGTATTTGCTCCATGTCCGAACAACATCACTTTGGTTCACTCTGAGACGCCTGGACGGTTCCCTTGTTGAGAGCCCCTCCTGGCAGAAAGTAACAATGCGGACGTGATAGAACCATGATATTGACCGTCTAGGCATGGTTGAACTACAGACAACACGAGCCATGCACCTCTTTCTCGGTGGAATCACTGGAACTGATCGGCTATCGGACCTCCTCCGTCTAATAGGCTCTGCTCATGCATGGTTGTTTTGATCTTCGGGCGGGTTCAGTGACATCTATGAACAGTCAAAGGGACTGTGTGTCTGATACAATATCCACAGTGAATGTCTGTCTTCAGGAGTTCTAGGAACTGGGGTAATGCAAAACATTTTTTATGTGTGTAATACTCTCAATGAGACGCCCTGCTAAACCCGCAGGACAGGACAGGTAGTTTAAGTTGTGAAAGGGCCAAAATAAGCGGCTGTAAGTTACACTCGAACATACAACCTTTTATTTGATCGAACATTACAAAAGCCAAGAAAATTTAAAAAAAAACACAGCTTTAGTTTTGGAACTTAATTTGCGTCTGAATGCGCCCTTCAGTCTCATGTCTTAAGGTCAAGATCACTTCAATTTAAAAACAGCTGAAGGCCAATAACTTAAAGCTCAACCGAAATCAGAAATTTAAAAGGCAAAGTCTTATCTTAAAACATTTCCTTAATTAGACTGAAAGCCCAAAGAATCTGACACTTGAAGAGCAAGCAACTTAAATTCTAAATCGGCTGAAGGTACAACAATGCCAAAGGCTTTGTGTAAAACAGTTCTTAAATTAGGCTGAAGGCCCAAACCATCTGACGCCTTAAGGGCACAACAACCCCAATCTAAAAATCGGCTAGAAGCCATACAAGTAGAAACAACAAGAAGAAAATAGAAAAGGCAGTACACCCAAGGGCGCTCAGAAGTTCCGAGGGTCGACCTGGAATCCAAACACTAACGCTCGCTTAGGTGAGAAGGCAGTCGGCCCAAGCATTGTCGATCCGACGACAATCCAACTGACAGATATTCAACGGACCCACGAACGAGATAACCTTCGCTTCACCCGACCAGCACACAACAGGGAGTTCAATGGAACAATGTAGAAGGTATTGGCGCCCGCAACCAATTATACATTGAGCTGAGAAACTACACACCATGCTGGACAGCCACAACACGATGAGGAAAATACACTGCCTGAATTTTCGTCAACGGCCAGGGCGGGTAAGCGGAACGTTAACGGCCACAAGGTAGAAGATTCCGCTGGTGCACTGCAATTCGAATAACCAAGTACAGTTAAACTCCACCGGAGGGTGACTAAAATTTGCCAACTTGAAAACACACATCGTTGCTGGCGGGAATATCCGAACAGCTGAAAACGAACTCGAAACGACACAATGTGAACAGTCGTGACTTGCTGGTAGATTAAGTCAAAACTCAGCTTTCATGTCCACGATCGGTTAGCCACGAACCTCGTAGCAATGGGAAGAGCACCACACACTCCGACACTGGATAGAGGCCGCCAGCGGGCCCGGCCAAACCACACTCCGTGGAGATTTCCTCGCTACTCCAAGCCCACCGACCAACTGCCCGCACACAGCCCAGCCAGAAACTGTGAGTGCCAGGCCAAAGACAGTCCAAGGTGCGAACATCGATAGACACCGCTGCTGCCACCCGCGGAAGGGGAGGATAACAGCATAATAGCGATCACCACGGGAGGCTAAACACAGAATAATAACCAAGGTTTAATCCAACGCACAGCATGAGCCAGCCACTTCTCACTCAAGTTTTACTATTTTAGCTGTATATTTTTGGAGATTTATATATGTTTAAGTACAAGAGTGCATTTTGCCCTATGCCTGTCCTGAAGTGGGGCATGATGTACATATAGACGACTTTTACAGTCCGCCTGTACGTTGTTAATAATGTAGAGACATGAATCGGTTAAGATCTTGGCTGTATTGTTCCTGTTGAATAACTTTAGGTTAACCGTGGCAGGTGGAGCAGGAGCACCACCCGCAGACTGCTGCCGGCTCCCAGGAGGAGGGGCGGGACCAGCAGCAGGATGAGGAGGAGGAGGAGGAGAGGCTGGGCGGCCTGGAGTACGAGGACTCGCTGGGCCCGGGCAGCACGGAGGGGCAGCCGGCGGCCGCCGCGGTGGCGACCACGCAGCGCTCCTACCTGCTGCAGCTGGCCGGCAACTCCACAATCGTCATGCTGCGCCGCAGCGACTTCGCCAAGTACCTCAAGCTCAACCTCGCCGCCAGGCTCTCCCTCGAGTACGACAACGTCAAGGTGAGTGCCCACCACCGACTGTCAGACATCTACATCCACATCTACATCCATGCTCCGCAAGCCACCTGACGGTGTGTGGCGGAGGGTACCTTCAGTACCTCTATCGGTTCTCCCTTCTATTCCAGTCTCGTATTGTTCGTGGAAAGAAAGATTGTCGGTATGCCTCTGTCTGGGCTCTAATCTCTCTCATGGTCTCTTCGCGAGTTATACGTAGAAGGGAGCAATATACTGCTTGACTCCTCGGTGAAGGTACGTTCTCGAAACTTCAACAAAAGCCCGTACCGAGCTACTGAGCGTCTCTCTTGCACAGTCTTCCACTGGAATTTTTCTATCATCTCCGTAACGCTTTCGAGATTACTAAATGATCTTCTCTACCTCTTCTGTCAACCCCATCTGGTACGAATCCCACACCGGTGAGCAGTATTCAAGCAGTGGGCGAACAAGTGTACTGTAACCTACTTCCTTTGTTTTCGTACTGCATTTCCTTAGCATCCTTCCAATGAATCTCAGTCCGGCATCTGCTTTACCGACGATTAATTTTATTTTGTCATTCCATTTTAAATCACTCCTAATGCCTACTCCCAGATAATTTATGGAATTAACTACTTCCATTTCCTGACCTGCTATATTGTAGCTGAATGATAAAAGATCTTTCTTACTGTGTATTCGTAGCACATTACACTTGTCTACATTGAGATTCAATTGCCATTCCCTGCACCATGCGACAATTCGTTGCAGATCCTCCTCCATTTCAGTACAATTTTCCATTATTACAACCTCTCGATATACTACAGCATCATCCGCAAAAAGACTCAGTGAACTTCCGATGTCATCCACAACATCATTTACGTATATTGTGAATAGCAACTGTCCTACGACACTCCCCTGCGGCACACCTGAAATCATTCTTACTTCGGAAGACTTTTCTCCATTGAGAATGACATGCGGCGTTCTGTTATCGAGGAACTCTTCAATCCAATCACACGACTCGTCTGATATTCCATATCCTCTTACTTTGTTCATTAAACGACTGTGGGGAACTGTATCAAACGCCTTGCGTAAGTCAAGAAACACGGCATCTACCTGGGAACCTGTGTCTATGGCCCTTTGAGTCTCGTGGACGAATAGCGCGAGCTGGGTTTCACACGATTGTCTTTTTCGAAACCCATGCTGATTCCTACAGAGTATATTTCAAGTTTCCAGAAAAGTCGTTATAATCGAACATAATACGTGTTCCAAAATTCTACAACTGATAGACGTTAGAGATATGGGTCTATAGTTCTGCACATTGTTCCACGTCCCTTCTTGAAAACGGGGATGACCTGTGCCCTTTTCCAATCTTTTGGAACGCTACGCTCTTCTAGAGACCTACAGTACACCGCTGCAAGAAGGGGGGCAAGTTCCCTCGCGTACTCTCTGTAAAATCGAACTGGTATCCCATCAGGTCCAGCGGCCTTTCCCTTTTGAGCGATTTTAATTGTTTTTCTATCCCTCTGTCATCTATTTCGGTATCTACCATTTTGCCATCTGTGCGACAATCTAGAGAAGGAACTCCATCTGCGTTGATATCATTATTCTACACCGCGTTTCCAAATTATGGTTGGTTGGTTGATTCGGGGAAGGGGATAAAACAGCGAGTTAATCGGTCCCGTCGGATTAGAAAAGGAAGTCGACCGTGCTCTTTCACAGGAACCATCCCGACATTTGCCTGAAGCGATATATGAAAATCACGGAAAACTTAAATCATGGTGGCCGGACGCAGGCTTTAACTGTTGTCCTCCCGAATGCGAGTCCTGTGAGCTAAACCGCCACCTCGCTCATTAGCAAACTTCCTCACTGAGCACATCGAGAGATCAACTTTACAAGTCTGCCACCATTCGCGTCGCCTTTATTAGGCAATGTTGGATATTCAAATGCCTAACACAAACAAACAAACAGACGAACACACTCAACACACACACACACACACACACTCACACATACAGTGTGACTCCAGTATCAGCAGCACAAGTTTCCATAAGGTCATTCCTAGAGCAGCGTTAGTCCATAATAACATGGACAGGTTTTATGTATCAGTTTTATATTTCACTAGCTCGAGTGTCCGCCGTTGTTCGGGATGTTTAGTACCTTCCACACAAAGTGATTGGCCCTGTGCCTTGTTAACACTCATAGCGAATCCAAGCCACATGGGGAAGTGCAATGGCTTTAAATCGAAGTCCATATTTGAATCACTGGGTGTCAACAGTTGGGACGAATTAATACATCTGTACAGCCGTATGAAAAGATGATTAACTGCGCCATATGTCTTTACATTTTGCTATGAAGGCGCGGCACAGGGCGGGGGTTTGAGAGGAAAGGAGCTCCCAGGGGATCAGGGGGATCAAGGCACCGAGAGGTGTGGAGGACGCTCATATGTTCAAGAATATTTGCTCTACTTTCCCCGTGCATTTGTAACAGTGATGCTTTGTGGATATATCTCTTCCTCCTGCACGCTGAATTTATGTACAGTGTTACTCTGTCAGCAAATGTGTTAGTAATGTTATATGTAATGCATACTAGTAAATCTATTACATTTACAGTAGCCTTGTAGAGGAAATTTCATCCTCTCTTTAATGTAAAATGTCGTTATTTAACCCAAGCAAGAGACAGTTCGTACGCGCATGTATTTAGCGCCCCCTGCTGCCCTATTTTTCCTCGTCGCTTGAACCTGTATAATCGTAACAGTTGGCCTTTGTCGCTGGCATGATGTACAGTTGTGTAAATATTTTATCCTGTGACTCCTGTTATAATTTGAGAAGAGCCTCTACCAGTGGACATTCATTCTGAAGTACGCTAAATGTAATCTGGCTGCTATCTAAAGCCATGGCTATGGATAATTCTTGTTTTTGTCAGTTTTATATATGACAAGAGCCGCTCGGCTTCAGGTAATCTAATGTACCACCATGTATGTGATTTAACAAGTGAGTACGCTTATCTCACAAATTTTTTCTATTAATATTTTGTTAAGTTTGTAAAGTCCGCGCTGATAGCTGAATGCGCCGGCACGGTAGCTCAACGTGTTCGGTCAGAGGGCTTAGCCACCCCCTGTAATAAAAAAAATCTGAGTGAACGGATCAACGAACAACCTGAACGAGTGTCATCGGACGTCCGCCACGAACAAAGTCAACGAACAATATTGAACAAAATGAGATTTTAAAAAAATGTTCAGTGTGACGGACTGCCGTCGTAAGGGGCCCGGGTTCGATTCCTGGCTGGGTCGGGGACTTTCTCCGCTCAGGGACTGGGTGTTGTGTTGCCTTCATCATCATTTCATCCCCATCCGGCGCCCAGGTCGCCCGATGTGGCGTCGAATGTAATAAGACCTGCACCAAGGCGGCCGGACCTGCCCCATGAGGGACCTCCCTGCCAATGACGCCAAACGCTCATCTCATTTCCATGTTTGTAAAAATAATTTCTGTAACTGGTTGTATACATTTTTAGGGTCCACTCTTTCTGAAGAAGATATTTTTAGAAATATCGATACCTAGGTCAGTGACTGATAAGCCTTTTGTTTTGCAACTGGTTGGCTGACTTTTTTTCAACCTAATAAATTTCTTTAATTGAACAGTTTTCTCAAAATCGAATGATAAAGATTTATAGTGGAGAAAAAGTTGTTCTTTTTTTTTGTTTTTTATGCGAACTTAACTACAGAGTAAGATACAAACTTGTTCATTACCATAAAACAGCTTTTTTAAGGCACATCAGATGACTTGAAATTACCCTCATGGTTTAACGGTAAATACAGTTGCGTGAAGCAACCAGCATTCCATGTTCCACGTGGCGATACGATATGGAATCTTATCGTTGTTCTTTGGCCGTCATCCCAACATAAACCAGTTAACCCGCTTCAACTAAGACAATATCCATCACATCACGAGTCACATCACGTATCGTATCCCTTCAGTGACAACCACGCCTAGGTGGCTAGAAAATGGAGTCGTATTCGGTATGCCACGAATGGTTCTAGGCGCTTCAGCCAACAACCGCGCTGCTGCTACGGTCGCTGGTTCGAATCCTGCATCGGGCATGGATGTGTGTAATGTCCTTAGGTTAGTTAGGTTTAAGTAGTTCTAATGGTTCAAATGGCTCTGAGACTTAACTTCTGAGGTCGTCAGTCCCCTAGAACTTGGAACTACTTATACCTAACTAACCTAAGGACATCACACACATCCATGCCCGAGGCAGGGTAAGAACTTGCGACCGAAGCGGTCGCGCGGTTCCAGACTGTAGCGCCTAGAACCGCCACTCCGGCCGGCTAAGTAGTTCTAAGTCTAGGGGACTGATGACCTCAGATGTTAAGTCCCATAGTGCGTGGAGCCATTTAAACCATTCGGTATGGCAGCGGTACAAATGCCCGTCCATTTTTCCAGATTTGAGTTTCCTGTGGTTTCCCTAAATCCTCTGAGGGAATTCCGGAGTGGTTTCTTTGAAAGCTCATGGTTGATTTCCTTCCGCGGCGCAAGGACAGCTCAGTGAGTGCGTGCTGTTTCATTCCAGGTGAACCGCGTGCTGCTGGAGCCGCCGCGGCTGCTGGTGAACGTGAGCGTCATCACTCCAGACGAGGGCGGCGGGGGCGGTGCGGGGGCGGCGGGAGGCAGGCCGCAGCCCGAGGACCAGCAGGAGGAGCCGCTGCACGCGCTGGCAGAGGCCAACGCCACGCTGCTCGAGCTCTCCGGCGAGGAGTACCACGTGGTAAGTGGGCGGCCGCCCCAGGCTGTCGACTTTGTTATGAGAATTGCTCGTGGCCTGCAAATAAGTTATTAGAGAGATGTGCCAGGATAGCTGCTCTTTACTAACAGCAAACTGTTTCGGTGTGCATCGCCATTGTCAAGTATCTGCGACCACAATTTTTGTGAGACCATGTATTAACGTGCATGCCATTTATATGAAAGTGACTATACAGGGTGAAAAGTATTTAAACCGACAAACTCTGGGAGGTTGTAGCGGACATCAGAACTGATATTTTTCCCTAGTGTCATTTTTTCCTATGAGGAGTATTTAAGGGGATACGGAATCGGATTTTGGGTTAAAAAATCGAATTTTTTTTTTATTGGCGTATTATATTCTGCCATGTTTCCTCTTTAAAATGACGTATCATACATAGCTCTACTACAATTATAACTATTTTATTTTTATATATTTGTGAGATCGGGTATTGCGCTTTAGTTATACACGTCTCTCGTGGCTGACCATGAACTTTTTGGCAGTACCTTTAAAGTGACATGAATTCAAATATCCCGGTTTCCAGCGACTATTTATACACTAGTTGCCCGAAAATGTTTCTCTCTGGTTTCCTCAAGTTACTCTTTGACTTTGTGGCGGGACTGTTTTGTAAACAGTGTGATATAAGAAAGTAGTTGTTGTTGAGTTATTTCGTATTTAGTGCTTCATTTTTTGCAGTGAAAATGCCTAGAGCTAAAGCAAAAGTATTTAAAAAGCGTGTGAACTGGCAAAAGAAAAGAAATAATGATTCATTAGCAAAGCAAAGCAGTTCATCATCATCACTGTTGGAAAATGTGAATCCACTTATTACTGATTTGCCGAACGAACTTACACCAAATGAAAACAGTGCTTCTCATAAAAAACTAAGAGATTTGGAAGAGAAATATAATTTACTTGATAGAAGGAATGAAGTTTTTGAACTCATTGATACGAATATATTGTGTGAAGCTCTTGAAAACAGTTTGTGCTGCAAAAAATGTCATGGAAACGTTTCTCTGAAAGTAGAATCCCATGTTGGCCTGGCTGCCCAGTTTAATTTAATATGCAGTGTTTGTAAATACAGCTGTAAGTTTCCAAGTTCGGTTTCAGTAACTGTAAATAATGGATACAAGAAAACTGAACTTTATAGTGTAAATATTAGGTTAGTTTATGGATTGCGAGCAATTGGTAAGGGCAAAGCAGCTGGTGATATGCTATGTGGTGTTCTAAATCTTCCAAGTGCACCTTCAAAGTTTGAAGCTTACAATTATGTACTAGGATCTGCAGTTGAAGATGTAGCACAGAAGTCAATGCAGGTTGCTGTGGAAGAAGCAGTGGAAGAAAATGACGGCAGTCGTGACCTGACAGTGGCGTTTGATGGCACGTGGCAGAAAAGGGGCCACACCTCCAACAATGGTGTTGTAACAGCAACTAGTGTTGATACTGGCAAGGTTATTGATGTTGCAATAATGTCTAAATACTGTAGGTGCACAGGCAGGCTGAAAAATGAACACAGTGATGACTGTATTGCTAATTATTATGGTAGTAGTGGTGGCATGGAGGTTGCTGGGGTGAAGAAAATTTTTCATCGCTCTTCACAGTGGTATAATGTTCGCTATGTCAAATATCTGGGAGATGGTGACTCTAAAGCATTCAAAGAAGTTTTGGAAAGCAAACCATATGGGAACAGTGTAAATATAAGCAAACTTGAATGTATAGGACATGTGCAGAAGAGAATGGGTGCCAGGCTGAGAAGTTTAAAATCAGTTATGAAAGGGAAAAAACTAGATGATGGGAAAACCTTGGATGGCAGAGGAAGATTGACTGATTCCATAATAGACCACATTCAGAACTGCTATGGCCTTCCAATCAGGCAAAATACAGGCAATCTTGAAGAAATGAGGAGAGCTATATGGGCTTTATATTTCCACACCGCATCCACGGATGAGCATCCACAACATGGTTTGTGCCCCAAAGGTGAAAACAGCTGGTATAAATACAATAGGGGACTAACAACAGGAGAGAAATACATTCACCACCACAGTCTACCATCAGCCATCATGGCAGAAATAAAGCCCATTTTCAGAGATCTGGCTGACAGAAGTCTTCTGATGAAATGTCTTCACGGAAAAACGCAGAACCCCAACGAGTGCTTGAATAGTGTGATATGGCATCGTCTCCCAAAAACAGTGTTTGTCGGAATTAATACACTACATTTTGGTGTGTATGATGCTGTGGCAACCTTCAATCTTGGAAATATAACTAAATGCCAGGTCCTTCAAAAGTTGGGTATGTGTGTTGGTTCCCATACGGTACGTGCTATGTTCTTTTTAGATCAGCACAGACTAAGGCATGCTGATAATATAATCAAGACATTAGTGAAAAAAGCAAGACAGGTGCAGAGGGGTGCCAAAAGAAGACTTGAAGATGATTATGAAGACTGTGAAGAGGGTATTAGCTACGGATCAGGAATGTTTTAATCTTCTTTCTCCGTTTCCCGTAAGTTTACATTTACTTCATCTAGGAACATTATCTCAGGTACTGGTCAACCTAGAAGTCTGAAATTTTTATGACGTAGTGACATAGGTCCCTATTACATACTGAAACAACGATTTTTTAATTACTTGATTTACAAAAGACTTAGGGGTGATAGTCTAGTAAAAAGCGATGGAAAAAATTTACTTAAAAATAAATGTACAATATCTCTGTAAGAAAATACTTTGACAATAAACTGTTGTTTCAGTATTGTTGTAACATATGAATGCACATACAGTAAAATTTTTACCTCTCTGTCTCCAGTAGTTTGTGAGAAAATGTTCCCTATAGTAGGCATATATTAACATTGCGGGGATAGGTGATTCCGTATCCCCTTAAACCGGTAGAGCAAGATTTCTCTGGCGGCAAATTAATTGACCAAGACACACTTTTCCATTTTTTATGACCAAGAGACAACACATTAACACAACCCAATTTCAATTAAAGTAGATTTTTAAAAATTCCTCCATTGACACGTAAACAAAGGTTACACCGTCGGATCACGTTCTGTCTGACACGGGCAAAAACCACAGGAGTATCCAGAATCATTCCTGCTGCTGCTACTCTCCGGGCAACCAGATCCTCTTCTGTCGCAACAGCAGTTGCGTGAGCAAGGTTGCGCATCTCTTCCCTCACAAGAAAGTCCAGAGGGGACATATCTGGCGATCGAGCAGGCCATAGTACAGGACCACCTCTGCCAATCCACGTTTCTTGGAACGGTCGGTCCAGGAATCGACGCACACGATGTCTGAAATGTGCCGACGCCCCGTCGTGTTGGAACCACATGCGTTGTCTTGTAGGGAGCGGGACGTCTTCCAGCAATTCTGGCAATGCTCTGGTGAGAAAATTGTAATAGTGCCTGCCATTTAATGGCCTAGGTAGCAGATACGGCCCAAATAAACAGTTCCCAACAACACCGACCCACACATTAACGAAGAACCGCACTTGATGAGCGCTAGTAAATGTGGCATGTGGGTTGTCCTGACTCCAAACATGCGAATTGTGCATGTTGGAGACTCCATCACGCCAGAACGTTGCTTCATCGTTAAACAACATAGAGGGTGGAAATGTAGGATGCATTTCACACTGTTCCAGGTACCACTGCGAAAACTGTGCTCTGGGTGGATAGTCAACTGGTTCCAGGTTGTGGACACGCTGTAAGTGAAATGGACGTGACAATTGCTCTCGAAGAACTGTTCTTACATTCGTCTGATTCGTCCCCACGTTACGTGCAATTGCACGAGGGCTGATTGAAGGATCCCGCTCCACATGCTGCAAGACAGCTTCCTCAAATTGCAGCGTTCTTACCGTACGGCGCGTCCCTATCCAGGTAATCTGCTAAATGACCCGGTCTCATGCAGACGTTGGTACACAGCAGCAAAGGTCGTATGATGCGGGATACGCCTATTAGGATATTGTTATTGATAAACCCGCTGTGCAGCTCGTCCGTTGTGGTGCGCTATGTAATACGTACCAACCATACCAGTGTACTCACTCCTGGTGTATCACTCGATCAGTAAACAGAGACAATACACTACTACACTGGTGGACAGCGGTTGCCTACAACTGAAGAGTGTAATACGCCCTCTAACAACCGAAGATCATAATACGGCCTCTAGCAACTGAAGAGCGTAATACGGCCTCCACCGGTTTAAATAATCCTCATAGGAAAAAATTGCATTAGGGAAACATAGTTCTTTTGATGTCCCTTCCAATCTCTCAGAGTTTGTCGGTTGAAATACTTTTCACCCTGTATTGTATTCATCTCTAGACTGATGTGACGTCCATATTACCTCGTTAGTGAACTATCATATAACTGTCAATGTTTTGAATAGATGGTAAATGACGTAAATATATTTAAAACAATACTTTAATTATGGTTTGCGAGGAGTCCACTCCTATGGGTTATACGAGAGTGAGTCAAATAAAAACCTTAAATTTGTAATAACAAATCGAAATTTCGTGCCGTTATTCTGTAAGTTGGTAAGCGTGCTACTAACAGCGTGCAGAATGGCCTGTAGGTGGCAGCATAGTGCAGATGCACACATACCGTAGCAGTATCAGTATAAAGATGGCCGCCCCACTTGCGACTTGCACCAGGGAAGAACAGGTTCTGTTATTCGGTTTTTGCGTAGTGAATCTGTGAAACCTACTGAAATTCATCGACGAACGAAGCTTCAGTACGGTGATGCATGTTTGTCACAGCAGCAAGTCTACGAATGGGGTAGGAAGTTCGCAAATGGTGTGACTTCAGCGGAAGATGCTCCTCGTCCAGGTCAGACACAACAAGTTGAGACCACAGAACATTGCAGCAGTTGAAGCCATAGTGAAACAAAACCCCCGAGTACACTAAATGGCATTGCAGTATTTTTACAGATTAGTCATGGATCAGCACACCGCATTGTGCATGATGTGCTCCAGTTTCACAAAGTGTCTGCTAGATGGGTGCCACGGCAGCTGACTCCTGAAATGAGAGAACGACGTGTTGATGCTTGTGAAGTACTTCTTCGGCGCTTTGAACGAGAAGGTGATGGCTTCCTTGCACGAATCCTTACTGGGGAAGAAACCTGGGTTCACTTCCACCAACCGGAAACGAAGGAGCGAGCAAGGGCGCCATCACCAAAACCAAAGAAGTTTCGCGCCGAACCATCAGCTGGGAAGGTTATGCTGACTCTCTTTTGGGACGAAAAGGGCGTCATTTTGGAGCGTTACATGCCTATAGGGACCACTGTCGCCAGTGCATCATACGCAGATCTCCCAAAAAATCTTCTGCGATCTGCAATCAAATCAAAGCGACGTGGATTGCTGTCAGCAGGTGTCCTTTTGCAACATGACAATGCAAGGCCCCCACATTGCCCGTACAACAGTTGCAACAGACCTGCATTTTGAGTGTCTTTCTCATCCACCATACTCAACAGACCTTGCCCCAAGTGATTTCCATATGTTTGGACCACTCAAAGACGCAATGGGAAGAAAAAAGTTCCGTTCTGATGAAGAGGTACGCCACGCGTTGCAAGAGTGGTTGCGAGCACTAACAAGAGAATTTTTTTCTAAAGGAATTTATGCACTTTGTAAGCGCTGGAGGACTTGCATTGAACGTGGGGGGGGGATTATGTTGAAAAGTGATACAGCTTTGTACCACTTCTGCACAATAAATAATATTTTAAAAAATATTAAAGGTTTTCATTTGACTCACCCTCGTGTGTTTACAAAAATGGTTCAAATCCATCACACCATATACAAATTTTGTATAACTCATGCGTATCCTACCACAGCCTCTCAACGACGACACCTTCCCATACACCACAGTGTCATAAGTAAATAGACACAGACTGCTGCTTATACAGCCTGTCAGATCGTTGATGTTCGTAGATAATAGGAATAGTTCTATCACACGTCGATGGGGCGCTCGTGAGAACAACCTTTTCTCTTATGGACGCTAGTTGTCGAGAACAACGTACCGCGTTCCATTAAGAAGTCTTAGAGCCACTCACATATGTGGGAACCTCTTCCGTATGTTCGTACCTTCATTAACAGTCTACAGTGGCGCTCCGTGTCAAACGATTTCGCGAAATCTAGGCATATGGAATGTGCCTATTGCTCTTCATACGTGGTTCGCAGTATATCATGTGACAAAAGGGCAAACTGAGATTTACACGGGCGATGCTTTCTAAATCCGTTCTGATTTGTGGATAGGAGTTTTTCTGTCTCAGTTTATTATATTCGAACTGAGAACATGTTCAAGAATTCTGCAGCAAATCGATGTTTAGAATATTGCGGTCCGTTCTCTTACCCTTCTTATACACAGAAGTCACTAGTGCTTTCTTCCAGCCGCTTGGGACTTTGTGCTGGGCGAGAGATTCACGACAAATGCAAGCTAAATAAGAGACCATTGCTGTAGAGCACTCTTTGTAAAACCGAACTGGGATTCCATTTGGACTTGGCGAATTACTCGTTTTCATCTCTTTCAGTCGTTTCTTAACGCCAGAAATGCCTATTACTTTGTCAGCCATACGGTACTGTGTGTGGTCAAATGACGATATTTTTGTACTGCCCTCCTAAGTGAATGAATTCTTACGGTATCTTAAACGCAAAATTTAAAACTTCATCTTTCTTTTTGCTGTCTTCTATTACCACAAGAGACTAGTCGACCAGTGATTGGATGGAAGCCTTCGACCCGCTTAGGGATTTTACGTAGGGCGAGTATTTCCTCGAGTTCTCGGAAAGACCTTTTTCTAAGATATGACGTTGGTAGTTGTTGCACGATTCGAGCATCGATCTTTTTACGGACGCACGAATTTCTGCTAACTTTTGTTTGTCGTCTTATTCGCATTGTTTTTTAAACTGAGAGTGCAACAGTCTCTGCTCCCTCAACATTTACCAGGTTTTATTACTAAACCACAGTGACTCTTTTCTGTTCTTAATCCACATACTCGGCAAGTAGTTCTCCAGATTGCAGATTATCGTCAGTTTAAGCTTTACCCATATTTTTTCTGCATCTATCGGACTGGAACTAAATGATATTAATTCGTTGTCTAAGTGGGATGCTAATTATTTCATTTCTGCTCTTTCTAGCGAAAATATCTTGGTTGTAAGACGATCTCAATTATTTTTTTTTTTTACACGACCGGGTGATTTCGACGAAGTGCCAGTTTCAAGTACTCACACGTGTGTAAACGTAATTTTACACGGTTACCCTGTGTGGATGTACACAATGTACGTGATTCACTTACACTGTATACATTCACACAGGGCGACTGTGTAAAATTGAGAGGATATGAGTAAGCACTTGAAAACGCGATACTGTGAAATAAATTATTGTGATCGTCTTACACCTAAGCTGGAAAATGGAAATGTCTCTTAATTCGTATTTGGCGGTACATTTTTGAAATACTTACTGACTAATCCGTAATCTATCGTCAAAGTACGGTACTTCTCCCCAAACACTGCTGCACCCAACTACCCTCAAATTTGGCAGCCTATTTTTCTGTCTACCTCACGTTTCATACCCCTACACCTTTCACACTGCTCGCTAAGCCAAATCAAGTTATTTATGATCTCTGTGTATTAATTTCAAATTTCGCCCGTTTCTAAGTGATAAGCTCAATAATAATAAATTGTATTTGTCTCGTTTTGTTTTAATATTGTAACATTACATGTGTAGATTACTTTTGGGCACGCATACGAATTTTAGAAACTATCTGTTCGTATCGTGCTGTAGTTCGGTGGCTAAATGGATAACATCAGCCTGGAAAAATACATCGTCCGTCCAAAAGGTTTCGCGACTGATTTTATTCCTGGCATATTGACGACGTCAGCGCAGTGATTAAGATAGCAACCTAAACTGACGTCTGTGAACACCAGATGTGTATTCGACCAGTCAGTTGTGGTTCACAAAATGGTTCAAATGGCTCTGAGCACTATGCGACTTAACTTCTAAGGTCATCAGTCGCCAGAACTTAGAACTAATTAAACTTAACTAACCTAAGGACATCACACACATCCATGCCCGAGGCAGTATTCGAACCTGCGACCTTAGCGGTCGCTCGGCTCCAGACTGTAGCGCCCAGAACCGCACGGCCACTCCGGCCGGCGTGTGGTTCAAATGGCTCTGAGCACTATGGGACTTAACATCTGAGGCCATCAGTCCCCAAGAACTAAGAACTACTTAAACCTAACTAACCTAAGGACATTACATACATCCATGTCCGAGGCAGGATTCGAACCTGCGACCTTAGCGATCGCGCGGTTCCAGACTGAGGCGCCTAGAACCGCGCTCGGCCACCAAGGCCAGCCAGTCAGTTGTGAATAGGCAGTGTTAAACAGTGTGCGTGCGGTCATAGTGCCTCAAAGTTGTTGTCTCAGTAATCGCAATGGAGCAACGAACTGGACATAACTAAATCACGTGTTCAAGACATTCTCCAGAATGTTTCGAAGAAGACAAACGTGTGTGAAAAATTTGTCACGCAAAACCTTGACTCAGAAACAAAAAACAACGACGCGTGGACGCCGGCCGCGAATTGATTGAAATAAAAATCGCGGACAACAGTTTTCCGGAAAAAAAATCATCATGGATGACGAGACTTGGTGTTATCAACACGAACCTACCATAAAACGACAATGTGCAGAATGGGTCTCCAATGTTTTCCACGACCAAAGAAGGTGCAAATGTAGCACGTGAGTTAAGCCATATCCCTAAGAAATGCTTTTCTCACGGTCTCATATGGCTGTATAAGCGTTCTGCGCTTTGTAGGTAGGTGTGGGTGTGCAGGTAGGTGTGGGTATGTGTGGAGAAGATTGGGGAGGGCTGCGTGACTATGTAGAACACCTGAAGCATTAAAATCAGTATCTTAACTTTTCACTACTGTTATTAATTCGTTCTCGAAATTTTATGGCATGACGAGGTATATAATTCTCCGTCAGTCACATTTTACTTCATCCACTGGACATCTCGATGGTTAACAATCATCAGATGGAAACCATATTTCGTAAAGCTGTTGTTAGTGGCGAGAGTCGGTGATTTCTTGCGGTAGCGCGAAAGGTGGGCACATTGTCTCTCAAAATTCCGTTTATTCATCTATCCTTTGATTCATTCGTTGGCTCGCGTAGTCCCACGGAATAGAATACGTGAAAGAGATTACAATAAATAAATAATAAACTTTTTTCATATCAGGTGTCACAGTCACAAATTTATTAAAATGCAGTTCCGTTTTCCACCTTACCTATCTTACAATAACTGCCCTGTTATATCACATGATCAATGTAAGCCATCTGCAATTTCCAATTGCAACTCCTATCGCCGTAGCTTTATACCATTCCCTCATGGGAAGTGTGTGCAAATGTGCGTAGACTCTAGCAAGAACAAAGTTCCATAATCGTCAGCGATGAAAAATGAACTCTTCGCTCGAGTCTCCTACGGCATCTGTTACGTGCTTAAAGAACAGAAGCACACTTCTAGGCATCGTGTAATATCACGATGATAGAGCTATCAACTAGTATCAAACAACGCTTTAATTTGAGCGATAAATACGGTAAATATCTGAGGATGTACAAAAATTGTTTCAAATGGCTCTAAGCACTATGGGACGTAACATCTGAGATCATCAGTCCCCTAGATTTACAACTACTTAAAACTAACTAACCTAAGTACATCAAACACATCCATGTCCGAGGCAGGATTCGAACCTGCGACCGTAGCAGCAGCAGGGTTCCGGACTGAAGCGCCTAGAACCGCTCGGCCACAGCGGCCGACTGCGGATGTACATTTGGAGCACAGCTTTGTACGGTAGCGAAGCACGGACTGTGGGAAAACTGGCACAGAAGAGAATCGAAGCACTTGAGATGTGATGCCGCAGAAGAATGTTGAAAGTAAGGTTGACTGATAAGGTAAGGAATGACGAGGTTGTCCGCTGAATCGGCGACAAAAGGAATATGTGGAAAACGCCGACAAGGAGAGGGGATAGAGGTAAAAACTGTACGTGAAGACAGATCGGAATGTATCAAACAAATAGCTGAGGACGTAGGTTGCAAGTGCCACTCTGAGATGGAGAGGTTGGCACACGAGAGGAATTCGTGGTGGACCACATCAAACGAGTCAGAAGACTGGCGACTCAAAAGAGAAAAAAAAAAGAAAAGGGAAGAAAAAGCTACTGAATGTTCACAGTGTTGCGACAGGTGACGTTTCATCCTCCACCAGATACTTGACCTTTGGTGCGTACGTTTAAACGTCTGAAAGTAATGATCCTGCGACAATCGTCGGAAGTATGCAGGCCGAAGAAGGGAGCGTTATGGTCTGGGGAACGTTCTCGTGGCATTTTGTGGGTAAACTCGACATCTGGAAGGTACGTCGAATCAACACATGTGTGCGTCCATCCTTGGGGACCATATCCTTCTCTACAAGGAGTACCTCTAAATCACGGGGATGCGGGTTCGATTCCCCTCGGACGTGGGTGTGTGTGTTTGTCATTAGGATAATTTACGTTAAGTAGTGTGTAAGCTTAGGGACTGATGACCTTAGTAGTTAAGTCCCATAATATTTCACACACATTTGAACATTTTGTATGTGTGCTGATGACCGCGTAGATGAGCGCTCCACAAACTGCACAATCAAACTCCTGGTTAAATCCGCAGGGCAAAACAGGTAGTTGGAATTGTGGAAAGGGGCCAAAAATGAGTGGCTGTCAGTTACACTCGAACACATATAACTTTATTTAGTTGCCCAAACATTACAGCGCAAATTTCCGAGCTTAACTATCTACTGAATATGTTACACAATCTTATGGTTTAAGGGCACAACTTCTTTAATTTTTAAAACGGCTGAAGGTCCATGATTTAACACAGCTACAATAAATTTTCAAAAGGCAGAAAGCGCAAGGTTTTATCCTTAAATGATATTTCAAATGAGGCTGAAGGCCCAAACAATGTAAGGCTTGGCAAGTAAGTAATTTTAATTTTAAAACAGCTGAAGGCCCATGATTTAGAAACACAACTACAATAAATTTTCAAAGGCAGAAGGCCCAAAGCTTTATCCAAAAATATTTTAAATGAGGCTGAAGGCCTAAACAATGCAAGACTTCACATATAAGAAACTTTCAGTTTAAAACGGCTGAAGAACCATTATTTAAAAGCCAACTAAAAGCATACAAATTCAAACCATCGGCTATGAGCCATGAAAATACACAGTCAAACACCAATAAGAAAAGGCAGTACAGCCAGCGGCGCTCAGAAGTTTCCGGGGGTCGGTCTGCACTTGAAATATTAACGTTCGCTTAGGGGAGACATGTAGTAGGCCCAACTGTATCCGATCCATCGGCAACCCAACCAAGAGACAGCCCCCGAGAAGACGACTTGGTTTCCACCCGACCAGTACACAAGGAACTCCAAAGACAAAACGTAAAAGACGTAGCCTCCCACAACCATGTACACATAAGCTGTCAAAACTACACACACGTGTTGGATAGCGACAACACGGTGAGGAAAGGACACTGCCTGAATTTTATGTCAGCGGCTAGGGCAGGTTACCGGAACGCTAACGGCCAAAAGGCAAAAAACTCCGCCGGTGCACTTGGACTTCAAATAACCAAAATACATTTAAACTCCACCGGATGATGGCCAAACTTTCGCCAACTCGAACACTCGCTGTTGCTCTAGCGGAATACCCCCAACAGCCAACCATGAAAACCCACGGCACAATATGAACACACTGGCTTTGGTAATTAAATCACCACCCAACTTTGATGTCCTGGGTCGGTGAGCCACGAAACCTGTAGCAATCGGAACAGCTCCCACACACTCCGACACTGCGTAGAGACCGCCAGCGGGCCCGGCCCACTGCGCCGCGCGGAGAATCTCAGTCTGGCATCTGCTTTACCGACGATCAACTTTATATGATCATTCCATTTTAAATCACTCTTAATGCCTACTCCCAGATAATTTATGGGCTTAACTGCTTCCAGTTGTTGACCTGTTATATTGTAGCTAAATGATAAAGGACCTGTTTCGAAGAGCACCCGGTTAAGTTTACCGATCCCCTAACCACGAGACTCCCCGGATTACCTGTTGGCGCCGTAGATCATCGACCGAGAAACCTGGTCACAGCACTGAAATTGGCAAGGCTCCTCGTCGCTGTCGCACATTCCAGAACCTCACTTACGTCCTTGCACGCCTCGCGCCTCCGCACAGCAAAAGGTGGCTAATCAGGCTTTTGAGAGATATTCACATTTATGTGAGTGACCAGAGTGTAACAGTGGAGTTACAAAATGCACTTATCTTTGAAACCTTCCCCTCTCCTCTATACCTCTTTTGTTAATGATAACATTCCCTTTTACAATAAACTATGAAACCTTTCATTAGGAAATGAAATCTTCCCTTTGAAATTTATTCTCTTTCTCTATCTTCGCATACAAATTTAATTGCAGCTTATTAAAAGTGATTTTTTGATTATTTCGAAGAAACATTGGATGTGTCGCCGGCGTGGCCCTCAGTCGTTATGTGCAATAACCCAAAACTGTTCCTTACCTTTTTTACTGTTACTGAATCGCCATCTGACTGCTACATCGAACTGCTCATGAATATACTTACTCTGTTTTACTATACTCTATTAGCTGTTGGTGGGCTTTCATAATAAGTGGCTGTATTTATTACCAAAGCTGACATTCTTTAATACCAAAGTTGACGCTATTCTTTAATTAATTTGACTGAAGTTACGTAATTCATAGCTAAACTTTTTCTTGGCAACAATAAAATTTTGCAAAGTTTTACGTTGATGGTTTTTGGGATGGATTATGATCAGTAATGCAATATCGGTGGCAAAAGTTAATTATATTCTGAATGAAATGATTTTACAAACGTTCAAATGGGACTTACTTTTTACAATAATCTTACAACTAGCATTGCGCGAAACATACCTTCAGTAGTCTTGAGTTTCGCAAAGAAAATAATTCAACAATATTAGTTCCTCTTATAATACTAGGTAGCAGATGTCTCTGTACATCCGTTTATAATCTCTTGTAAATCATAGCTGGTGGCTGGCAGGCACACCGCTCCTCTCAACCTCTCGCTTCAGACCTGCTACCGACTCGCTTCACATCTCGCTTACTACTGACTCCTACGAACGCTAAAGTGCGGTCTCTCCTGCCAACAACGCTTTCTGGTGCAGACAATCCCTGCTACCATTACCAAATGTATCAATGCGCGGTCTTTCCCGCTCTTTTCTTAAAATGTATCCATACGCGGTCTCTCACGCCCTTTTTAAAATTATATCAATTTGCGGTCTCTCTTGTCAACAATACTTTCGTGCACACATTCCCTGCTACCACAGTTATTTCCAACATGAAAAATATTAATTATTCGAACTATCAGTTTAATAAGTCACGGCTGCAAAATACTAACACGACTTCTTTACAGACGAATGGAAAAACCAGTAGATGCCGACCTCGAGGAAGATCAGTTTGCATTCCGTAGAAATATTCGAACACGTGAGGCAATACTGACCCTACGACTTATCTTAGAAGCTAGATTAAGGAAAGGCAAACCTACGTTTCTAGCATTTGTAGACTTAGAGAAAGCTTTTGAGAATGTTGACTGGAATACTCTATTTCAGATTCTGAAGGTGGCAGGGGGTAAAATACAGGGAAGGAAAGGCTATTTACAATTTGTACAGGAACCAGATGGCAGTTATAAGAGTTGAGGAGCAAGAAGGGAAGCAGTGGTTGGGAAGGGAGTGAGACCGGGTTGTAGCCTCTCCCCGATGTTATTCAATCTGTATATTGAGTAAGCAGTGATGCAGACAAAAGAAAAATTCGGAGTAGGTATTAAAATCCATGGAGAAGAAATAAAAACTTTGAGGTTCGCCGATGACATTGTAATTCTGTCATAGACAGCAAAGGACTTGGAAGAGAAGTTGAACGGAATGGATAGCATCTTGAAAGGAGGATGTAAGATGAACATCAACAAAAGCAAAACGAGGATAATGGAATGTAGTCGAATTAAGTCGGGAGATGCTGAGGGTATTAGATTAGGAAATGAGACACTTAAAGTAGTAAAGGAGTTTTGCTATTTGGGGAGCAAAATAACTGATGATGGTCGACGTAGAGAGGATATAAAATGTAGACTGGCAAAGGCAAGGAAAGAGTTTCTGAAGCAGAGAAATTTGTTAATATCGAGTATAGATTTAAGTGTCAGGAAGTCATTTCTGAAAGTATTTGTATGGATTGTAGCCATGTATGGAAGTGAAACGTGGACGATAAATAGTTTGGAAAGGAAGAGAATAGAAGCTTTCGAAATGTGTTGCTACAGAAGAATGGTGAAGATTAGATGGGTAGATCACGTAACTAATGAGGAGGTATTGAATAGGATTGGGGAGAGGAGAAGTTTGTGGCACAACTTGACTAGAAGAAGGGATCGATTGGTAGGACATGTTCTGAGGCATCAAGGGATCACCAGTTTAGCTTTGGAGGGTTGCGTGGAGGGTAAAAATCGTAGAGGGAGACCAAGAGATGAATACACCAAGCAGGTTCAGAAGGATGTAGGTTGCAGTAGGTACTGGGAGATGAAGAAGCTTGCACAGGATAGAGTAGCATGGAGAGCTGCATCAAACCAGTCTCAGGACTGAAGACCACAACAACAACAACAAATATTAATTACTCCTACTTAATCCTATTAATACAATATAAACATCTTTCATAAATTGTGGTTTGACAATAGACAATAGAAATATATACGTCTTACATCTGTAAGAAATGAATGTCAATAAAATGTGTTCATCGTTGCTGTTGCGGGTCGAGTCGCCGCTCGCCACTACGGAGAACCCGGTTGCAGGTGCGGATGCTGCCGCTGCGCTCCCGGAAGTCCTCGCGAGACGGCGGCGCCGGCGGCGACCAAGAGGAAGAGGGAGACGCGGAGGACCTGGAGGCGGCGGAGCGCTACACGGACGGCGAGCTGGCCGCGTACTGCGTGCTGGGCGGCGCCTGCGCCGTGGCCGCCGTGGGCGCGCTGCTGCTCGCCTCGGCGCGCTACCTGCGCGGCCTGGCCGCCTGCCTGCTGGGCGGCGGCGGCGGGGGTGGCGCCGGCGCCGGGGGCGGCCACGGCGGCGGCGAGGCGCTGCTGCAGTCCTTCTTGTCGGCACCGTGGCGCCTGCGGCACCACCGCATGGCCGACGCCGCCGGCGCCGCCCCCGGGGCGCCGTCCGTCATCTACTCGGGCTCGTTCGCCGGCAGCGGCGCCGACGCCACCGCCTCCTGGACGTCTGGCCTCCAACCACAGCAGCAGCAGCAGCAGTCGCCGTCCACCCCCGCGGCCAGCAGGCTTCGCCTCTTCAGCTGCCGTTCCACCAGCCTGCTACTGCCCCCTCGCAGGATTGGTCTTCCGACCAAAGACCTGTTGCAGCCCCTCAGTACTCCTGCCGGACACGAGAACCCTGCCTACCGCGAATGAAGTATATTGTGGCCCTGCGGGAAATCCTTTAAGACATGTATTTTCTGCGACAAGTATTTTTGTAACAGGGCTTCGGTAATACTGTTACGAGTCGTTGTTGCGATGCATCGTTCTTAATTCAAGTGACGTCTGTGGAATGTGTACAAAACATGATCCATCATATAACAAAAATTTATTACGCACAAGATCATTTAAAATTACAATGTTTACATAAACGGTTTCAGCACTTCATTGCCACATTCATATGTGACTAATCCGCTAAAACATTTGTTATGGCATATGACCATTGAGGGCAGTGGCTACACCGGTTCCCGTCAGATCACCGAAGTTTAGCGCTGTCGTGTGTGACCATCCGGGCCGCCATGCGCTGTTGCCATTTTTCGGGGTGCACTCAGCCTCGTGATGCCAACTGAGGAGCTACTCGACCGAATAGTAGCGGCTCCGGTCACAGAAAACCGTCATAAGGACCGGGAGAGCGGTGTGCTGACCACACGCCCCTCCTATCCGCTTCCTCAGCTGAGGATGATACGGCGGTCGGATGGTCCCGATGGGCCACTTGTGGCCTGAAGACGGAGTGCATCTTCTTTCATATGACAATTGCACGCAAGCATTCTGAAAATCATGAATACAGTTCCTTAATATGCGACGATATGATGTATTTATTGGCGTATTTTATAGGCGTAAATTGTGAAATCTGCTCAGTTACAAAAATTATTTATTTCTAAAAAGGAAAACACCACCTGGTGTTATTATATTTGCGCCATCTTGAGGTGCACCTGCAAATTTTAAAAGGATAATAGCACCTGGCCACATTTAACATACGAAAATGTAACCAGAACAGATAGGAATTCGTTAGAGAAACTCCCGTACGTTTCTTAAAATGTTAGTCCATAAGATAACGCATAACTGAGTTTAATGTATGTTAAAATAGTGCGTCTGAGGTACATGGGATAAGCAGGATATCCTCTTCTACCCCAGTCCCGCCAGATCAATTATGTTTACGGCCCGACATCCCAAATTCCCAACGGTCCGGGCATAAAGGCGTGCCACATATGTATCCGCATGAAGATATGGGTATATAGACTGTACACCTGTAGTAATGTGTGAAAACACAGTGTAAGCCCCCTAAGTGAAGTTTTCGACTCACCAGTGCTTGATACAGGTCTGGTGGGTGGGTACGCAGCATCAGTTTATGGCCTCGCATATGAAAGTAAATACAGGGGTTTTTCTAATGAATTCCCGTCGGTTGTGTCTAGCTTTTCTTATGTTAACAATATGTGGATACGTGCTATTATCGATATAATATTTCACAGTTCCCGCTGAAGATGGGATAAATCTCAGAAACCGAAACCGGATTCTGCTTTCCCTTTTTAGAAATAAATAATATTTACAACTGTAGTAGATTTTTTCACTGATGATGGTATTCTTATATGTCTTACCGAAGTTGTTAGCAGATGAATCATTTCTGAAAATCGCAGTCGAGTTCTGAAACCGGTGATATAAACACTGTGTGTTTAAGCAATCTTGGGCACAATGAATTATTATTACAGGAATATGTAAAAGGTCACACACCTCTGTTTGGGCAGTACGTCAGATTTTTTAAAATTTCTGATTCGTCACTTCATCTACTTTTGTCACACACTAGGATACGTGTTTAAGACGTTTTCATGGAAGAAGCGCGTCTGTCTCACATAACATTTTGTGAAACATGGAACATGATACACAAGGCTAGGGTGAGTAGAGTTAATAGCGGTAACTGGCAGCGGTGAAAGTGCGCAGTAACAGGAGCAAAATATTCCGGGAGGCAAGGGTTGAAAAGGAGCCGTTTGCGATGTATTTGTTAATGCGTGGTTACGAACCGCCACTGATTTCGGTATGAATTATTCTCCTAGTTAGTAGAAATGTATTTGAAATATCAACTTTTCGATGAATTCCCCATCTGTTAGTGGGTGAATCTCACCTGTAGACTACCATAACGAGATATACAGTACTACTTCGAGAACCTTATGCAGCGCGTCTGTCCTAATAGTCGTAGGGAAATTTTCTCTGTTGTTTCCGCAGTCATTTGCAATTTCTTTTTCGCGTTGTGCAGCTGGAGTCAGCCCATGCAATTAGTGATCAGCACGTCTTCCATGCCAGACCCAGTACCTACGGAAAGCGACGGTTTGTTCAACGTTACAAATAAAATGATTTTTAAAGCGGAATTTCACGTGCTCGTTCGACAGAGTGCTCCCAGATTAGTCCAGTGCGATGTTCGTTTTATCGATATGTATTAGCAGGGACAGTAAAACACGAAGAAGAAATTACAGCACTACCCTGGCCCGCGCTGACTGCTACTGCCATGCACTCAAAGCTGCTGAGTCGCTCCTGGATTGATGTTTAACCCTCGCGTTTTACTGCCCCTCCTAATATACAGGGGAGTCAAAAAAAAAAAGTATCCGCTGTTTAAAAGTCCATAACTTGAGAACTAATTGTCGGAGTTGTCTCATTTTTGGTGAAAGTGTAGCTTAAAGTCCAACTTAAAGATATCACTGTAGGTGTTCCAAATGGTCACCATTAACATCCACACACAAACGATGCCGCCGAATCGCAGCACGAACTACTGACTGCAACGTGTTCAGTTGGATATTTGCACATGAATGTACGATGGATTCTCGAAGTTCATCCAATGTGCGTGGCTTTTGTCGATAAACGATGTCCTTTAGTGTTCCCCACAGGTAAAAGTCCAGATGAGTTAGGTCTGGGGAACTTGGTGGATACTACACAGCACCTCTACGGCCTGTCCATCTTCCTGGTAGATTTTCATCGAGATACGCCCGAACACGATTTTGGTAGTGGGCTGGGGCACCATCTTGTTGAAAGTAAACTCTCCCGTCTCCATACAAGTTTCGGATGGCACGTAAAATTGATGTCTGAAGCTTCTGAAGGTACACCTCACCGGTAACTGTACCGTCAAAGAAGAATGGCCCAATCAAGCCCCGTTAAGACAACCCACACATTTACTCTTGGCAATTTCACGGCTTTGTCTACATGGACGTTCGGATTTTCGGCGGCACAGTAGATGCAAATGTGGCGACTTACTGTACCACTGAGTTTGAACTGTGCCTCATCAGACCACACAATCATCTCTGCAAACTCTTCATCGTTGCGCATCATGTTAGCAAACCACTCGCAGTACTCCATTCTACGATCTGGCTCGTCCTCATTCATTCCGTGTAGCAATCGTGGGATGCAGCACTTCCACTTTGCTGTCTTCAAAATTCGCCGAACACTTGAGCGATTCACTCCAGTTTCACGGGCACACTGTCTCACAGACTTCTGTGGTGAGCGAGTGAATTGTTGTAACACACGACGAGAGCTAGCTGGACTTGTTACTGTTACAGGTCGTCCAGATCGTTGTTTGTGTACATCTTTAACACAGCCTTCGGCTTCAAATTTGTCTCGAATGCGACGAATCGCTAAACGTGTCGGTGGCTCTGTTTGATTCTCATTTCGCCACTGCCGTTGAACCTCATTAATTTTTTCGTACTTAAAATACCACTTGAAAACTGACTTCCTTTCATCGAACGTAAGCCTTGCGCCAGCCATGTTTACTCGAGTAACTAGGTGCAACTAAGAACAAAACACTTACTATCTGGCGACTGTCATCTGACAAAACAAAACAATGCAATATAATGCGTGTGTGGCGATTGCCGGAACTACAATCTAACAAACTATTACACTACCAAAGATGAGACAACTCCGTCAATTAGTTTGCCAGTTATGGACTTTTAAACAGTGGATGCATTTTTTTGGACCCCTCTATATTACTAAAACGAATATTGCACTGGAATAATCTGGGAGCACTCTGTCGAATGGGCACGTAAAATCCCGATTTAAAAATAATTTTCTTTGGAATGGGAAACAAACCGACGCTATCTGTTGACACTGGGCGTCCCATGAAAGATATGACAAGCAGCATTTGTTTGGTCCGACAGGAGCTATAAAGAGCATAACTGAAATTGAAAATAACTGCAGAAACGCCAGATAACATGTGTCTGACGAATCTTAGGACAGACACCCGTTATATACCAATTTACTGCACACTTTCCACTCTAGGCCCTCGTAATCGTCTCGTCTGCAGACACACGTTTTTACTGGAATGGTTTTACTACTTGTATATTTTCACCCGCGCCATAGTTCGCTATTAATTATGATTCACCATATACACGTAATTATTAGGGTTATAAATCTTCTGACAGTTTTCACACTGGTCTCCACCTTTCTCTATGTTGCGCTAATGTTTTCATATCTTCGTAACTGCTAAATTCAGCATTTCTTATACTCTGTTTTGCATATCCAAGTCTTTGTGTGCCTGTGCTGTTCTTTTCCCCTCAATTGTTGCTTCCGGCCTCAAGAAACTGTCAGTGGATGACGTATAAGATGCCTCCCTAAACAGTACCTTTCTCTCATAAGAATCATCCACATGTCTTTTCCTCTACCTATCCTTCATATCACTTCGTTTCATATTTTAGCTGTCTTCTTCACTTCTGTCATCCATAAAATGCATTATATTTCAAAAGCTTCCAACCTCTTTCGCTCCCGGTTTCCAGTGGTCCACGTTTCGCTTCCATACGATGTCCAGCTACTCGCAGGAAAGTCTTCCTCATTTCAATCTCAATATCGGAAACCGGGAGAGCCTTCACCTGTGCCAAATTACTTCGGATATCTCCGATCTTCCTCTTTCCTATCATCCTGAGCAATCTTACTCCCCACACAGCACAATCGTTTCACTTCTTTCAGTACTTAGCGGTTCCCAGTTTTGATATCTACGGAACACTATGCTATACTACTCCGACAATTGCTGTTCTACATCTTTTCACCCAAACATTGCTAGTCGTACTTCAGAACCCCATTCCTAAAGCTGTGCCAAATGTTTCCTGTCTTCCATTTCATGAGGATGTTCATAGAACGCAGATAAAATCATTGAAATGACTCTCTCAAATGACATTCGTAATAGTACTCTTGGGCTAGGGCATATTGGAGTCCGAACTTCACTGTCAAGAAATAAGGACGTCATGCGGACTTTGTCAGGACATGCCATGTCGTCTTACGCTGATTTATGGATAATTATAGGAGAAAAACAAATTTTTACCTTATATTACATCCGTAAACAAATTAAAGTACAACAAAACTAGAAATTATGAGTCTGTGTTTGAAAAATGTAATTGCTTAGTACTGTCTCAAATTATGTTGTTTCTTCATGGACCGTCAGGAACCAGATTTGAGCGTGCATTTCTTTCCGTTTGTGAACGTATTTTTAAATACGTTTGTTATAACCAATACGACACAAGTATTTCAAAATATAAATGAAAGAACAATGCTTCTCCTGCCACATTGTGTTAGATACTGTGATATTAACACAACAGTTCACTAGTGGCAGTATTGGAAAGACACTACATGGGCCACCTGTTGCATTACTGTAATGAACAAATACTTCATACTTAAAAATGGATGATTAATAAACTGTCGATATCAGTATACTACCCCGCTGATGGGCGTCTTCGAGGTGTTTGATTTTGAATTTAAGAAAGTGTATATTTGCCTGATCGATATGGAGTTAGAAGAAAGACAACATTCGCAGATATCCATTGCTTCCACTGTTATAGACACTTATTAAGACATTTTTATGTTTTTGATGCTGCAGTGTCATGTAAGGAATGTGTGAAACATCCATAGCAAGATATATTTTCGTAATAACTATGTGCCGAGCTAATAAGAAACATTTAGGATTACAAACATGTTAATATCTGTTGTTGATCAGAATGAATGTGTGTAGCACTTGCTGGAGATAGTTTTAGTACTGACAGTTAGTGAAATGCAGCGCTTAGCTACTGTGTATGTTAACCTGTGAATTGTTCACCGTTACTATGCGTAATATAAGACAATCAGCAATTTATGCAAAGCAACATTTCTGAGCTTCCGTAACATAAACTTCATCAAGGTGGCTCTATCAATCATTAACTATGCAGTAGAGGCCAACGTTTCAAATAGCGGACCATTGTTTACACGTTAATAGTCTTCAAACACATATTGTACCTTTCAATAAGCTGCAACAACTGTTGTTACTAATGGAACTACGCATTTGAAGTGCCAAACTCAAATGAAGCTGCCGAAGATTTTACTCCCCTAACACATACCTCTCTAAATTTTGATTTATACACGATCTATGTTAGTATATGCACAAAATTAATCATTTATTAAGTTGTATCCTGTATTATGTTTTTAAATAGTCTTTACATTAATTTCTTATGCGTAACATTACATTAAGTTTCTTACGACTTCAGTGAAAATAAAGAGAAGTTTGAAAATATTTTGAAAAGATTGTTTATTCATTTCGTCTGCACCTTCGTTATTTTTTCCTGCGCTAACAGCGATCTGAAATCAATTACAGAAAGTCGCCACTTCTTCTTGAGAAGATTAGCAGACATACAACGGCTCGCTCGACGAAAGATCCGTAACTTAAAGACTGGAACATTGCACAGGTCACACCAATACTCAAGAAAGGAAATGAAAAATCCACTGAATTACGGAACCATATCACTGACGCCGATTTGCAGAAGCATTTTGGAACATATATTGTGTTCGGGTTGGGGTTGTTTTGTGGGAAGACACCAAACAGCGAGGTCATCGGTTTCATTGGATTAGGGAAGGACGGGGAAGGAAGTCGGCCGTGTCCTTTCAAAGGAACCATCCCGACATTTGCATGGAGCGATCTAGGGAAATCAAGGAAAACCTAAATCAGGATGGCAGGACGCGGGATTGAACCGTCGTCCTCCCGAATGCGAGTCCAGTGTGCTAAACACTGCGCCACCTCGCTCAGGTATATTGTGTTCGAAGCTTATGAATTATCTTGAAGAAAACGATCTACTGACAATGGCATGGATTTAGAAAATATCGTCCTTTTGAAATACAACTAGCTCTTTATTCACACCAAGTAATGAGTGATATCGACAGGGGATCTTAGAGTCCATATCTCTACATTTCCAGGAGGCCTTTGATCATGTTCCTCACTAGTGACTTCTAATCACATTGCTTGCATGTGGAGTATCGTCTAGTTGTGAGACTGCGTTCGTGATTTCACAAAGGCCACAGTACTTAGTAATCGATGGAAAATCATCGAGCAAACAGAAGAGATACCTGGTGTTCCTCAAGGAAGTGTTATAGGCCCTCTGCTGTTAGTAATCTCTATAAACGAATTAAGAGACGCCCAATCAGCCCTCTTAGATTGTTTGCAGATAATGCTTTCGTTTATCATCTAGCAAAGTCATCAGAAAATAAAACCAGTTTCAAAATGATTTACGTAAGATTTCTGTATGGCGATTGACTATAAACAATGAAGAGCGTGAGGTTACCCACATGAGTACTAGAAGAAATTCGTTAAATTTCTGTTACTTGATAAATCATACAAGTCTAAAGGCTGTCAATACAATCAAGTACCTAGGGATTAAAATTACGAACAACTTAAATTGGATCACATAGATAATGTAGTTGAGGAGTCGAACATAAGACTTTGTTATATTGATAGAACAATTAGAAGAGGCGTACACCACTCTTGTCCGTCCTATTTTGAATTATCGCTGCGCGGTAATGAATCCTTACCAGAAAACACTGACGAGGGACATCGAAAAAGAAAGAGGGGCAGCTTGTCTTGTATTGTGGCGAAATGGGGTGAGAGTGTTACGGATATGGTACGGGTGTTGGGGCGAATGTCATTAAAATAACGGTGTCTTTCGTTGCGGTAAGATCTTTTCCCGAAATTTCTATCACCAACTTTCACCTCTTGCGAAAATATGATTCACACCCAACTTCCCAGGAAGAAATCATCACGTAATAAAATAGGAGAAATCAGAGTTTGCAAGATTAAAGTGTTAATTTTTCCGCCCGATTTTATTTATTTATTTATTGCTTATTTAGCCTGATCAGATTAGGGCCTTACGGCTCTCTCTTACATCTGACGAGGAGCAAGTAATTCAAAAAATGTTACGAAACGGCTAATGATGGGTAAGAACTACGACCGCCTCATAGTGCAGACATCGGCTGACAGCAACCACAGGAAATTTTCTTACATCTCTCGGGTCTGGCGAAATGATCTCAAACACCTCGCAGAGTAACCGAGCATTATATCACCTACAAAAGGACTGTAATTGTTGCTGTTTTGGGTACTCGATTTTCACGTTAAAACTATGGGCTTACAGGGCATGGTTTTATAAACCATTATGCGTCCTGAGTGTCTTTTTTGATTAGAGCATCGATGTATGGTATTGCATTCTGCCCCTACCTAATGATCCATTAAAACCACGGTATTCCACAACACGTACACACCCAGCTAAAAATATAGCACTTAAGTATTCAAATTGTGGGTTTCCTAACTAGAAAAGACGTCATGATCAAATGATCAACAACATCTAAGCTAGTAGACAAAACTGTAGAGCGACCTTTGGACTACGTATATGAAAACTTTAACAGGCAATAGTCAAAGTCTGCTCATGACGTATTGCCTCCTTTACCTATCGGTAAGATATAATGTGTTCTATATCTTTGCTTCTATATCTTTGCCACCAAGACAGTCAAGCCCTCTAGAGATGTATAGTTTTCTCTGAATTCTCAGATTTACTGTCGCCAGAATTTTGCATATTCTTAACTCCATATTTTTGTATATTCCTTATGTAAATGTACAATGTATATACTCTCTTATTGTTCACGTAATCTGGTTGGCCTACTGTACATGTATCAACCTTTTGCGCAGATCTCTGTTACTTTGCAAGCATATGGTGCTGTGATTACAATAGTTCTCTCTTCCCTGTAGCTTTCTAGAAAGCTATCAAAGAGATCTCCAGCCCTTTGATCTATTACTTACGACACAAAAATTTCGGTTACACTCTAATAAAATACAGATGTCCTGTATAATCATGCTGTATCCGCATTTCACAGAATTTTGTGTCATTTTCCACATTTTTTTGCGTTTTTTCGATTTTTTCCATATTTTCCAAAAATTTTGCATATTCCTCATGTAAATGTACAGTGTATATATGCTCTTATTGTTTACGTAACTATGTGTGGCTTGCTACTTCTTTTATACCATCCCGTTGTGATACGGAGTCCCAAATCAGCAAGGGTCCCTACAAACCGCTCTCTCCAAACTCAACACTGAGTGCCACAGCCAACGTTAAAATACACATTCCCGTATATGGTTTTCATTTGTAGTAAAGTGTCGACGTCATTCCGTTGTAAACACACATAGACACAAAAGCATTTTCTGTATGTGGTTGTGTTGCTATACAATTATTAAACAGACTGACGTCAGGTGTCAACTAGCATCTTCAGGAAAGTTAAAGTAAATAGTGCGGGCTTCTGTGGATGCGCATACAATACAGGTAAAGAGGACCGATTACTGGTGAGAAAGCTAGTTTTCGTATATTTATAGTTTTAATTGTTTTTCTGGATATCGATTACATGAACTACCAAACAGCGATGCCGGCAGTTCTACTGCCTATTCGCCATAAGCCGACCAGTATGGGATACAATAACTTACCAGAGCCTTTTTCTAAGTTAAGAATATGGAAACTTCTAACGGTAGTAGACCTGAGAATTCAGAGAACAGCTATACATCTGTAGGAACTTGATTGTCTTGTGGCAGAGATATAGACCAAATTATACCTTCCGCATATGTAAAAGACGCAATGTGTGTCGAGCTTTAAAATACTTAGTCTAAAGGTCGCTCTATAATTTTGTATCCTGGGACGTAATACTAGCTTAGAAGTTGTTGATCATCTCATAATGACGTCTTTAGTCGTTAAGATTCCTAAAATTAGAATACCTAAGTGTAATATTTTTAGCTGTATCTATAGATGTTGTGGTAGACTGTAGCTTTAATGGATTATTCGGTAATGGTAGAATGCAATGCAACACATCTATCCACATCTACAAGGATACTCTGCAAATCACATTTAAGTGCCTGGCAGGGGGTCCATCGAATCATCTTCAAAATTCTTATTATTCCAATCTCGTATAGGGCGCGGAAAGAACGAACACCTATATCTTCCCGTACGAGCTCTGATTTCCCTTATTTTATCGTGGTAATCGTTTCTCCCTATGTAGGTAGGTGTCAACAAAATATTTTCGCATTCGGAGGAGAAAGTTGGTGATTGGATGTCCAGCCCAAATCCTGTATCATTTCTGTGCCAGTCTCTCCCATATTTCGCGATAACACAAAACGTGCTGCCCTTCTTTGAACTTTTTCGATGTACTCCGCCAGTGCTATCTGGTAAGGATCCCACACCACGCAGCAGTATTCTAAAAGAGGACAGACAAGCGTAGTGTAGGCAGTCTCCTTAGTAGATCTGTTACATTTTCTAAGTTTCCTGCCAATAAAACGCAGTCTTTGGTCAGCCTTCCCCACAACATTTTCTATGTGTTCCGTCCAATTTACGTTGTTCGTAATTGTAACACCGAGGTATTTAGTTGAATAGGGCTTGTAGATTAGACTGATCTATCGTGTAACCAAAATTTAACGAATTCCTTTTAGCACTCATGTGGATGACCTCACACTTTTCGTTATTTAGGGTCAACTGCCATTTTTCGCACCGTTCAGATATCTTTTCTAAATCATTTTGCGATTTGTTTTGATCTTCTGATGACTTTATTAGTCAATAAACGACAGCCTCATCTGCAAACAACTGAAGACGGCTCCTCAGATTGTCTTCCAAATCGTTTATGTAGATGAGGAACAGCAAAGGTCCAATAACGCTGCTTTGCGGAACACCAGAAAACACTTGTGTTTTACTCGATGACTTTCTGTCAGTTACTACGAGCTGTGACCTCTCTCACCGGAAATCACATATCCAGTCACATAACTGAGACGGTATTCCATAAGCACGAAATTTCACTACGAGCCGCTTGTGTGGTACAGTGTCAAAAGCCTTCTGGAAATCCAGAAATACGGAATCGATCAGAAATCCCTTGTCAATAGCACTCAACACTTCATGCGAATAAAGAGCTAGTTACTTTTACTTTACTTAAGAAAGTCATTCAGAACCTACAATGATTCATAAAACCATGCACTGTAATCCTACAGTTTTAACGTCAAAATCGATTACCCACAACCTCAATACTGACAGCTTTGTTGTAGATGATCTAATGCGCGGTTACTCTACCTGGTGTCCGAAATCATTTCGCCAGGTCCGTTATTTCCTGCAGCAACAAGTCTGTGAAACACGCTTTATTATGCACTCTCAACTGTGGTTGGCAGAAACATACGCATCGCAAATGTGTTGCGGTCAGAAGAGCATGCGATCATGACACCTCTACCAAAATTTCTTTAGAACACACAAACACACACGCACACACACAAACACACACACACACACACACACACACACACGTATTCCGTACGGAACCATCTGCCACACACAAGAGCGGAACTGGAGGGAGAGGGCACCGTCTGTTTGTAACATTCCTAATTTCTCGTAGCTTACGTTAGCTACGAATGTTAGTTCTCAGTAGTGCTAATAGCTGAAGCCACCGGTAACAAATCAAGGACTGCGTTTTTGGTTTTGAGAGTAGCCTTCTGCTGTGTCAGGGGAGTGTGATACAGCATATCTGCAAGCATCTACAGATTCACTGCTGCGAAATGTGGTCAGCAACCTTATAAAACTCATAGGTTGATCATAACTCTTTCTCTTCTTCGCAGGATTTGAGGTGTGGGTCTGTCTTGTGACACATGGATCGTAATTTGCCACTGCATAGGTATCCAAAACGCATTTTTAAAGGACACATCCCTACGGCAAACATGACTCAAGTTTTTGCGTATTTGTCGAAGAACTAATTTTGCTACTATAATCGACGTAATAGATTCTTGCTGTGTAGGTAAATTCCTCTAGCCTTAGAAGTACTCGTACGTCATTCAAATGGTTCAAATGGCTCTGAGCACTATGGGCTAAACATCTGAGGTCATCAGTCCCCTATAACTCAGAAGTACTTAAACCTAACTAAGGACATCACACACATCCATGCCTGAGGCAGGATTCGAACCTGCGACCGTAGCGGTCGCGCGGTTCCAGACTGAAGCGCCTAGAACCGCTCGGCCACTCCAGCCGGGCTCGTACGTCATTACTGGATTTATTCTCAGTGTTTAGAAAGATGTATAACAAGATAAATTTAAGAGCGTTTTTATTCATTCGTAGTTCGCTGGATACTTTTCGTTTCCGACAGATGACATGTTGCTAGCCTTAACATATTCCTGCAATTAGAGAGCGTGAAAGGATCCTGTAGCCACCTTTCATTAGTCCGGTAGCCCAATTTCACAAGTATTTCTCTTTCTTTTCCTTGTTTCTCTTTTCTCTTTACTCTCATAGTGGTGTGATTGAATGAATGTGGTTGTGTGTCACGTTGCTAGACGGTGGCGTAGTCTGCTGCAGAAAGTCTGCGATAGTCGTACAGATTCAGCAGCACTGGTACAGAATAGCCAACTCTCGTAGTGGTCAATTAGGCAAAGAGGTTTGCGCTACTTGTGAGAAATCCACCTGCGTTAGGTTGGTGGCGGAAATGGCATCTTTGGGCTTTCCGGTCCACGCGGATCGTGGAGGAGGCTGGAGAGGAAACAGGGAGGCAGTCTGCCGCTGGTACGGGAAGCGTCCACAGCTGTGCTCCAGTCGAAGAAGGGTGAGTTAGACTGACCGCGTGGCGCGTTGTTACTTGGCGAGGGGAGAGCTATTAGCTTTTGGTCTCGCTTTTGAAATCTGGAAGATTGCTTTGTCTTGTAGCAGCAAGGAATGCAAAACTTTGGTAGATTTTTCTTTTAGCAAATTTCTGTAGCAGACTTGGATCCGCCGGAAGAGCGCTACACAAAGGTGTCGATAAGAAGTGAGCACTCGCTTCTGTATGAATGTCTGTTTGCCTTCAGCTGTGCCTGCATAAGCTTTCACCTTTCTAAATATTTAGAGCCCTGCGTTCTCGTAAATTTTCCTTGCTTTATGTGTCTTTCGTCCGTGGGGAGCCAACCACGTGGTAGAACATTATAGTTGTTTGGCTACCGGCATCACTAACTGTCCGACGGCATGTTTGTTTTAGAAAATGTTAACATGATTGTATGATGTGATATTGTTGGAATTTGGCACTATACCTAGAAATTGTGTCTCCACAAACCACGTGTTATCAGGAATCGTGTACATGCCTCACACCCTTATCTTAAGAATAAATGATTTTATCTACAATTTTCTCTTGTGTTCCGAGATTACGTATCTGCACCTAAGCCACTCACCTCGTAGCTTTCCCGTTAGCACATCCAAAGCGTTTCCTTATGCACAGGTCCAGTGATTAGTCTCCCCTAGTATTTCATAACAAATTCTTTAGATTAAATCTTATTTTCAGGTGTGTTGCTGGGAGCTGATCTTATGCAGTGTTTATGCATTTTTTATTTTATTTTAAATGTTTGATTGTCGTGAACAGTGCACGGGCAATACTATTAATTACATCGTATCCGCTATGAGTGACCTCACAACGTATGCATTTTTGTGAGTTTTCGGTCTGTGATCAAATTAATTTATTTTCCGACTCCACCAAACCTTCGATTAGTTGTATGGTTAGAGTCGGTGGCGACCCTAATCTTCTCATGTTAACTTCACAAGCAATAAGTATTTACATTCCCAATAATAACGTAATAACCGGTAGTAACAGGTTAGTTACACGTGGCTTACCCTGATCACGGATTTCGGTAAACCAGAGATCTTCTGAGGCGCAGTGAGGATTATTTATTTTCAGCTGGATGTGCTAATTGGTATATCGTCTTTCTGTAATACAGAATTTACGTGAATTTATGATATAGGTCTGCATTTTCTTACATGTTTTATCTTGTATATGTATTACTGTATAGACATTGTGATTTAGTATTCAGTTGTGTTACAAGTGTGGGTTGATTCTTGTCCTGAGTCGTATATCGGTGTCATATAGTAAATCTTGGGTGCTTCGTGGGGACTGTGAGTCCATTAGGAGACATTGGCATTATTCTTGTTGTATGTTGGAGCACGGAGTATCTATCCTTATGGTGGAGACGCGTAGCTGTTCAGGGAGCCGCGATCGGAAAAACCTGCCAGACAGTAACCCTGAACAAGGACGAGGTCAAAACGTCGAGTCCGACCAGGAACGAAACGCGGAAAACGCAAGTACAAGCGTTGTCCATCCTGTGCCCGCTGTAGTGATTTCGAATCATTCGATAGATGCAAATTCATTACAGACTATGCTATGACAATTACTAGACAGTAATAGGAGACATATCGAGGAAGTGAATAAAGAACAAGCGGAAGAAAACAGGAGACATATCGAGGAAGTGAATAAAAAACAAGCAGAAGAAAATAGGAGGCATATCGAGGAAGCAAATAAAAGATTGACTAGTGAAATAGTACAGGGTGTTGGGGAGAAACTGGCGATCATTGACCAACGCATCTCCGCCTTAGAAGAGGGGCAGCAAGTCATTAGCAAGCAGGTGATGGAGCAAGAAGAAAGGTTCACTGGGAATATACGTATGCTAGCAAAATAATGCCAGAGTGAACAAGCAGCTCTTGAGTCCCGAGTAGGACAAAATTCCTCCAGGGATCTCCGCTAGTTAGCAGAACAATGCCAGAGTAACCACGCGGCTCTTGTTTCCCGAATAGAGGACACTATGGCTAAGTGCCCGGTCCACCTTAGCGCGCAGGTAGTAACCCTCAGCCAAGCGATAATAGCTCTCGAGCGAGAGCAAGGGCTTACGCAAACACAACAAGACACGGCCCACCGAGAGATGCGAGAAGAAATAGCCAGGATCTCAGACGCAGTGGCGCGTAAGTCTGACAATAAATGGGAAACGATTACCTCGTCATCAGCGGATGCAGACGAAATACGGTCGATAACGAAATGTCCGCGTGGACAGTGTGAAATAAAAATACAACAAAGAGGGGCTACCGAGGGAATATGTGAGCGCATGGCCCGTTTAGAACTTCACCTAGAAGGGTTAAAGGCCCATGAAGTTGAAAGAAATGAACGAAAGGGCCATTATTCCGACGATGATTCCGGGCACGATGGCGAATTTGATCATCGTCACGATCACGTATCTCGTACCAGGTGGGAACGGAGCGGATCCCCTCAGGAACGTTCGCCAAGGGAAACTCACGAATTTGACTTTAAACATTTTCTGACGGTGAGGAAGTTTGAAGTCTTCCGTAACTCGGTTACGGGGATTCACCCGCGGGCCTGGTTACAGCATTTCAAGTTCTCCCTTCCTCCTACGTGGCCCAGTGCGCACAAGATGGAGTATATGTGCGGCTACCTCGAAGGTGAGCCAGCGGCGCGGATGAGGTCAATTGCACGCAATTGCTACACTGTTGGGGGGTTTCGACAACACTTCCTGTCGATCTATTGGTCAGTGGCAGCACAAAGTCGTGTAAATCACCGATCGAAATTCTCCAGTCCTGTGCAGATGTTCGAGCACATGCTGCAGGCGAATGAACATTTTGACGATCCTTATGGACCTGCGGAAATTATTCGTATTTGCCTGGGAAAGTTTCCAATGCAGTTGCCGCACGTTATCCTTGCAGGACGATGTAAGGATGACGTAGAGGGGTTTCGCAATTTCCTTTTAGAGCTTGAGTGCGATGCGAATGGCACCACGCAGAGTTACGGTCAGAGCGCCTACGAGCAGCGGCCGGGCGAGCGAAGCCGCAGCCGTAGAGACAGGTGGCACTCCAGACGTAACGGGTCGCCTCAGAGTTACAGGGCGCGCGAGCGTTGGCAGCGTCGCGACTCCTCACGGAACGCGGGCGGAACAAACGATGCCAATGGTCGTCATTCGCCGAGAGTGAATCAGAGACACCCCGGGGAGTTTAGAAGATACGGTAATGAGCAGAGATTTAGGCGCAATTATAGTGGACCTAGGAACGGTAGTCGTGATCGACCACAGAATAATTATCGAACAAGCAACAACAGGGGTGCCGTAAACAGTACGGGTGGTCCGCCAGTGGGTGTTGAAATTCGTCCCGCAAACCCGCGTCACAATCCGCCACATGACCCTAATCAAAGGGATCAATGACTAGCGGCTGACTCGGTTGGCGTCAACTTAATGGGGACCAGTGCTATTGATGTGCATTTGATAGAGGAAGACGATATTAGGGAAGATTTGTTGAGGGAGGACCACAGTATTGGTGTGCCCGCGGTAAACCCAGTCGTGTGTGTTTACATTCGGGGAGTCAGTCTTAGATGTGTACTCGATACAGGCAGCCCCTTTTCGCTGATTAGTGAGGCGGCGTTTCGGAAGTCTGAGGAAACGTGGAGTTGGTCAACTTTCCAGGTGAGAGGAACCACAGTCAGGGGCGCGATATATGGAAAAAGTGTTAAAATTAAAGTTCAGACTCGAGTATACTTCGTCTGTCAAGGACATGAGTTTGAATTCAATTTTTTTGTGATGCCGCTGATGAGCGTGGCGATGATATTGGGGACTGACTTCACGAATGCCCACCGCGCCGTAATCGACGTGGCTGGCGGTGTTATGACTATCGTTGCCGGGAGCAACCCTGTCAGTCTAATTTTCGAGGAATGTGTTTTGCTCAAGGAGTCTGAGGTGAGCTGTCTGAAATTTCACGTTAGGACTGAGTCGCAACCTGGGCAGGAGGTTTTGGTCAATCTGATTAGTGACCTAGATTCACAACCTAATGAGTACGGTAGGAACGATGTTTTCACGAGCGCTGTGAAAAGGTGTATTGCTGGTGCGGGAGCCTCGGAAGCGAATCGTATGGAACTGTGTCGCGTTCTGAGAAGCCATTCCCGAGTATTTTCGGATTCACCGGGGGCAATTGATGGATTTCTGTACCGCTTGACGGTGCGCGAGCATCTTCCTTTCTTTGTTGAGCCCTACCCCATCCCACTGGCGCACAAGAGCAGTGTGGAAGCCGAAATAAGTAGGATGCTGGAGCAGGGTATAATAGAGCGAGCTAGGAGTTCGTATAACTCGCCATTACTCGTTGTGCCAAAGCGGGACAAGTCCGTGCGTTTGGTGTTGCACTCGCGGTAAATAAATACGGTAATCATGTCTGAGACAGATAGGCCAGAAGGATTGGAGGAACTGCCGCAAAGGTTTCATGGCGTGAAAGTTTTGTCATCCGTTGACCTCCGAAACAGCTATTGGCAAATTATGCTCGATTCGTTTTGCAGGCAATACACTGCCTTCCTCTGCTATGGGAGCTGCTACCAGTTTAAACGCCACCCTTTCAGGTTGAATGTTTCTTCAGCCGCCTTCATAAGAGGCCTGAATAGCATACTTCCTGACGACCTAAGAGCGCGCGTAACTGTGTACGTGGACGACATTCTAATTGCAAAGAAGTCATGGGAGGAACACAACCGGGTTCTAAATCGATTGCTCGAAGTATTCGAGAGAGCGGGGGTGACCGTGAATCTGGGCAAATCCCAGTTCGGGCGCGAAAGCATAAAGTTTCTGGGTCATATTGTGTCGGCGGATGGAATTCATCCGGATCCCGAAAAAATTTCAGCAATTGCGGAGTGCGCAACGCCCACGTCAAAGCGTCAGCTCAGGGGTTATTTGGGGCTTTGCTATTTCTACAAGAGATTTATAAATCTCAATGTTTTGTCCACCCCTCGTTTATGTGCACTGACGGGTAAGAACACCGTTTGGATGTGGGACGAACAAGCACAGAGCGAATTTGACGAATTAAAGAATGCATTGGTTAACACTCCATTGCTCGCCCATCCGGATTTGAATCAGGAGTTTTGCCTGATAGCAGATAGTTCACTGACGGGGCTGGGAGCGGTGTTGTTCCAGACGGATGGTGGAAAGGACCCGTCCACCTGGAAAACTATCTCGTTCGCCAGCCCTGTGCTCTCGCGGAATGAACGGAACTCCTCTGTCACGGAGCTTGAAGCCCTGGCGATTGTCTGGGCGTTCAAGAAATTCCGTTACTATTTGTTCGGGCGCACGACCAGGGTGTACAGCGACCACCGAGCACTACAATTCCTAATGAGCGCCAAAATCAATCACGGTAGACTCGGACGGTGGACGGTGTTCCTCCAGGAATACCACTTCACGATAGAGTACATTCCGGGGCACAAGAACATCATTGCTGATGCTCTATCTCGGATGCCTATTGGGCTCACCCATGCTGAGGATAACGCTATTGATGAAAACAATTTCAGTGTGTTATACCTTCCAAATGTGGCATTCGAGAATTATGTCACTACGTCACTAGGCAATATCGGGGCTGAACAAGACAAGGACGAAGTCTTGCATGACATCAGAGAGAAATGGCATGATAAATCCCACGCGGCCATCAGGCAGTATTATATTATCCGGAATGGCATCCTATTTAAGAGGCGAGCTCTGGATGACTCCAGGTGGCTGTTAGCGATTCCGGAGGAACTGGTGAACAAGCTCGTGTGGTACGTGCATTTGAGCTACGGTCACTTTGGTGCGAGGAAATGCTTGGAGAAGCTGCGGGAAACCTGTTACTTTAATAATATGCTTCGGCGTATTCGTAAAGTAATTAGGGTATGCAAGCCCTGTCAGCAAGCCAAGCCGCCCACTGTGTCGTTTGCCGCACCAATACACCCGATCGTTCCCAATAAACTCAGGGATCTCGCAGCAGTAGATCTATTCGGTCCGCTAGTGCGTTCTAGGAACGAATTTGCGTACATTTTTGTTGCAGTAGAGTTGACGTCAAAATTCGTCTGCCTCACCCCGCTGCGTAGGGCCACCGGGAAGGCAGTAGCTGCCGCGTTCGCAAATCACTTCTTACGAGAGGTTGGCACTGTGAAGCGTGTGATTTCGGACAACGGGCCACAATTCAGGTCATGTCACTGGGAGCATATGCTTCGGAGAAAGCGAGTAAAACCGATCTCCCTTTTCTGCCCTTCAGCAAATCCTTGTGAAAGGTGGATAAAGGAGATTGGAAAATTGTTTAGGTTATACTGCCACCGTGATCACCGGACGTGGGACACGAAACTAGCCGGTTTCCAGAACATATTAAATGAGTTGCCAAATGCCTCGACGATGTTGCCACCGATTCTGGTCCTGAAAAACAAGGAGCCTCCGAGTAAAATAAAAGAGGTGGTTCCCTGGCCAGCAGAACCCAGGTTACGAAGATCTGCAATTGTGGAGCTTGCCTTGAGAAATATAAAGAGTACCGCCGAGGCTCGGATAAGAGCCTACAAAAGGAAGGTGCGGAACATAACATTTCACGTAGGCCAGAAAGTACTTGTACGCTCGCACAAGCTCTCTAATAAATGGGCTGGGTTGTCAAAGAAGTTCTTCTTCTTATTCAACGGGCCATACAGAATCAAGTGGATTCAGCATCCGAATGCGCTTGAAGTAGAAACACTCCGCTCACGAAAGTCGAAGGGCCTGCACCACATCTCCAACGCAAAACCTGATATTGAATAAGAAGCAGACGATCTTGCGCCTCGGAGGTCGGAATGACGTATTGCCCATATGTTTTTCTCTCATTCATTCTTTCGTGAGTAAAATTACAGTGCATATTTTCCAATGTTTTGAATCACTCTGGTGTGATTAAAATTACAGTGTATATTTTCTGTGAATTGTGAAGGGTCCCCCAATATATGTGTAGTTATTTCTTCTTCTGAGCAGAAAAGAGTAGTGTTGTGCAGCTTCATAACGTATGAATGTGAATGATTATGAGGTTCAGGTGAAGCGTTTCCTATTACAGTAAGATGGCTTTTGTTTTTCGATGACTAAAAAGGTATCGGGCGTATTGACGTGGCGAGTCATTGGAAGTAAGGTAATTCTTGATGATAAATTACAGTTGTAATGTTCTTATTCCCCTTAGGTGTGCATGATTCAGTGAGATTTTTCAAATGTACTGCGATGTTGATGAAGCGACTTGGTGACTTGTGTTGTTGTTGTTGTGGTCTTCAGTCCTAAGACTGGTTTGATGCAGCTCTCCATGCTACTCTATCCTGTGCAAGCTTCTTCATCTCCCAGTACCCCAGTACCTACTGCAACCTACATCCTTCTGAATCTGCTTAGTGTATTCATCTCTTGGTCTCCCTCTACGATTTTTACCCTCCACGCTGCCCTCCAATACTAAATTGGTGATCCTTTGGTGCCTCAAAACATGTCCTACCAACCGAACCCTTCTTCTAGTCAAGTTGTGCCACAAACTTCTCTTCTCCCCAATCCCATTCAATACTTCCTCATTAGTTACGTGATCTACCCACCTTATCTTCAGCATTCTTTTGTAGCACCACATTTCGAAAGCTTTTATTCTCTTCTTGTCCAAACTAGTTATCGTCCATGTTTCACTTCCATACATGGCTACACTCCATACAAATTCTTTCAGAAACGACTTCCTGACACTTAAATCTATACTCGATGTTAACAAATTTCTCTTCTTCAGAAACGCTTCCTTGCCATTGCCAGTCTACATTTCATATCCTCACTACTTCGACCATCATCAGTTATTTTACTCCCTAAATAGCAAAACTCCTTTACTACTTTAAGTGTCTCATTTCCTAATCTAACTCCCTCAGCATCACCCGATTTAATTTGACTACATTCCATAATCCTCGTTTTGCATTTGTTGATGTTCATCTTATATCCTCCTTTCAAGACACTGTCCATTCCGTTCAACTGTTCTTCCGAGTCCTTTGCTGTCTCTGACAGAATTACAATGTCATCGGCGAACCTCAAAGTTTTTATTTCTTCTCCATGAATTTTAATAGCTACTCCGAATTTTTCTTTCGTCTCCTTTACTGCTTGCTCAATATACAGATTGAATAACATCGGGGAGAGGCTACAACCCTGTCTCACTCCTTTCCCAATCACTGCTTCCCTTTCATACCCCTCGACTCTTATAACTGCCATCTGGTTTCTGTACAAATTGTAAATAGCCTTTCGCTCCCTGTATTTTACCCCTGCCACCTTCAGAATTTGAAAGAGAGTATTCCAGTTAACATTGTCAAGAGCTTTCTCTAAGTCTACAAATGCTAGAAACGTAGGTTTGCCTTTTCTTAATCTTTCTTCTAAGGTAAGTCGTAAGGTTAGTATTGCCTCACGTGTTCCAACATTTCTACGGAATCCAAACTGATCTTCCCCGAGGTCCACTTCTGCCAGTTTTTCCATTCGTCTGTAAAGAATTCGCGTTAGTGTTTTGCAGCTGTCACTTATTAAACTGATAGTTCGGTAATTTTCACATCTGTCAACACCTGCTTTCTTTGGGATTGGAATTACTATATTCTTCTTGAAGTCTGAGGGTATTTCGCCTGTCTCTTACATCTTGCTCGCCAGATAGTAGAGTTTTGTTATGACTGGCTCTCCCAAGGCCACCAGTAGTTCTAATGGAATGTTGTCTACTCCCGGGGCCTTGTTTCGACTCAGGTCTTTCAGTGCTCTGTCAAACTCTTCACGCAGTATCATATCTCCCATTTCATCTTCTTCTACATCCTCTTCCATTTCCATAATATTGTCCTCAAGTACATCGCCCTTGTATAAACCCTCTATATACTCCTTCCACCTTTCTGCCTTCCCTTCTTTGCTTAGAACTGGGTTGCCATCTGAGCTCTTGATATTCATACAAGTGGTTCTCTTCTCTCCAAAGGTCTCTTTAATTTTCCTGTAGGCAGTATCTATCTTACCCCTAGTGAGACAAGCCTCTACATCCTTACATTTGTCCTCTAGCCATCCCTGCTTAGCCATTTTGCACTTCCTGTCGATCTCATTTTTGAGACGTTTGTATTCCTTTTTGCCTGCTTCATTCACTGCATTTTTATATTTTCTACTTTCATCAATTAAATTCAATATTTCTTCTGTTACCCAAGGATTTCTATTAGCCCTCGTCTTTTTACCTACTTGATCGTCTGCTGCCTTCACTACTTCATCCCTCAGAGCTACCCATTCTTCTTCTACTGTATTTCTTTCCCACATTCCTGTCAATTGTTCCCTTACGCTCTCCCTGAAACTCTCTACAACCTCTGGTTCTTTCAGTTTATTCAGGTCCCATCTCATTAAATTCCCACCTTTTTTCAGTTTCTTCAGTTTCAATCTGTAGTTCATAACCAATAGATTGTGGTCAGAATCCACATCTGCGCCTGGAAATGTCTTACAATTTAAAACCTGGTTCCTAAATCTCTGTCTTTCCATTATATAATCTATCTGATACCTTTTAGTATCTCCAGGATTCTTCCAGGTATAAAACCTTCTTTTATGATTCTTGAACCAAGTGTTAGCTATGATTAAGTTATGCTCTGTGCAAAATTCTACAAGGCGGCTTCCTCTTTCATTTCTTCCCCCCAGTCCATATTCACTTACTATGTTTCCTTCTCTCCCTTTTCCTACTGAAGAATTCCAGTCACCCATGACTATTAAATTTTCGTCTCCCTTCACTACCTGAATAATTTCTTTTATCTCATCATACATTTCATCAATTTCCTCATCATCTGCAGAGCTAGTTGGCATATAAACTTGTACTACTGTAGTAGGCATGGGCTTTGTGTCTATCTTGGCCACAATAATGCGTTCACTATGCTGTTTGTAGTAGCTAACCCGCACTCCTATTTTTTTATTCATTATTAAACCTACCCCTGCATTACCTCTATTTGATTTTGTATTTTTAACCCTGTAATCACCTGACCAAAAGTCTTGTTCCTCCTGCCACCGAACTTCACTAATTCCCACTATGTCTAACTTTAACCTATCCATTTCCCTTTTTAAATTTTCTAACCTACCTGCTCGATTAAGGGATCTGACATTCCACGCTCCGATCCGTAGAACGCCAGTTTTCTTTCTCCTGATAACGACGTCCTCTTGAGTAGTCCCCGCCCGGAGATCCGAATGGGGGACTATTTTACCTCCGGAATATTTTACCCGAGAGGACGCCATCATCATTTAATCATACAGTAAAGCTACATGTCCTCGGGAAAAATTACGGCTGTAGTTTCCCCCTGCTTTCAGCCGTTCGCAGTACCAGCACAGCAAGGCTGTTTTGGTTAATGTTACAAGGCCAGATCAGTCAATAATCCAGACCGTTGCCCCTGCAACTACTGAAAAGGCTGCTGCCCCTCTTCAGGAACCACATGTTTGTCTGGCCTCTCAACAGATACCCCTCCGTTGTGGTTGCACCTACGGTACGGCCATCTGTATCGCTGAGGCACGCAAGCCTCCCCACCAACGGCAAAGTCCATGGTTCATGGGGGGAGGTTGGTGACTTGTAGGCGAAGAATTTGTATACGAATGGAGATTAATAGTGTTTGATTTTCAGAGTTGCCATCTTATAAGATATTTGGAAGGTGTAACTTGCCGCCACATACTACTAGGTACGGTTGAGGGCACCAGAATGTGAAACTCCAGAAGACGTATATGGAAACAGCTTATTAACTCAAGCAACTTGATATTTAATAGAGAATCAGTGCGACTACCTCCAAGCTGAAATAACATGACGGTAGGTGAGGACCCTTGGGGACATGTGGTGAGTAATTGTGTAATCATTATGAGTATCTTATGACAGCAGTAAGTTGGGTACTCATGGCCCTGGACAATGGATTTCTTTTGACAGTCTTTTTTTATGTACTTATAGGACGAAGTGTTTATGTGTTTGCTAATAGGATAGGATGATTTTTATTTCCATTTTTATGCCCACTGACCTTTTGCATTAGTCTGATGAATAGATGTTGAAACATTTACCATTCCAGATGTGACTTGAATGAACCTTCTGTGTCTCATTAATCATAACTTTTATTATGCAATGTCCATAGAAGAGAAGTCTTGGAAATTTTTCACAGATCAGCAAACGTGTGCTACAAACCTTGGAGGAGCAGCCAATGAACAACGATATGGGTATTGATGTTGAAAGGAATATTTTGTTCATATGTGGGAATTTAATCGGGCTATATGGTGATGGTGACTAGTAGGAGCTGTGTAGATTATGTGTGAGAGCGTAGTTAGGAGTAGGTAGAGTTTTGTGTCTGTAGTTAGCAGCGGCGCCAAATCATATCCAAATCCTGACCAAACCTTGTACAAGATCTACCCTGAATGATTGACAGCAGATGTAATGCTGGAACTATAGTTTATAAAAAGGATTTTTTGTTTGTTTGAATATTGGTTATGTAATTTTCCTCATTGCTTTTTTTAAATTGGTATTGTTCACAAGGCCCTTCTTGTCAAGTTAATTTTGGGCAATATTCCACGTATTGATCAGGAGTAAGAAACTCCGCTGATTTTGTGGTAATCTGTACACATGATATTTTGTAACGATCTCTGTGAGCGCAGTTCTCAAGTGGGTGCAAGGCCGCCTAGGGAGCCTCCTTATCAGAAAGCACCGGGCTTGGTCAAACGGCAGGCGTCGCAGAACCCTGCTATCAACGGCGAGGCAGTGGTGCGGCGAGCGGTCACAGCTGTTTCCCCATCAGAGGGGAGGGATGCTGGTCTTCCTCAAAGCCCAGGCTCACACCGGGGCCCGCAGGCGTGTCACCACGGCAGCGCCAGCTGATGGCTGGCGTTCCCCTCCAACCGCTAGTCATCTGACAAGCGAAAGGGAAAGTATGACGCACGCCAGGCGAGGCCGCCGATCCCTGATCGCCGCTAGTCCAGACGGCCGCTTCGGCGAGGTAACGCCCACTGCCCGGAGGGACGCGTGTCCCAACACTGACGCATCAGCTGACACGGTGCAAAGAGGTGATAAGCGTGTCTCAAGCCTGACACCCGCACGAGTTTATGTCGACCTCGATGCGACGGAGAAGAGCACGTGTCTCTCCATTGACACGACAGGAGACAGAGGCGTGTGTCGTAAAACACATTCCTCCGCAACACACGGACGACGACCGCCAAGCCGCCTTCTCGATGATGAGGCAGGGCCCACAGGCAACGATGTCTTGAATCTGCAACGTCGAACCATCCCACAGTATGGACGCAGAGGGTGGAAACGGGCGCGAGGCAACGTCGCGGGGTGCTGTCTAGGATGAACAACCTAGGTTACAACGGACGTTACAATCAACGCCGCTGCGAACTCCCAAGTTCAGTGTTGTGATCCCCTAGTAGCTTATCCTTCAAGTCGCCTTTAGAAGAGACGCCCACCCCAGCACCTAAGGAGAATACCCAGTGAAACACCATGTGACGAAACTGAAAAATGACAGCGTGTCAACGAGTTGATTTCTGGATGTGTTTTTGTACTCATGTCTTATTTTCCATAGGTGATTATTTACCAGCTGTCATTCCATTGGGTTCATTAATGATTTTGTATCGCTGTATTTGTTGTGAATATTGCATTTAGCACTTTCACTTGCATGTTTTTATATATGTCAGCACCAGCTGATACTGCTTTGGTTCGTGATAATGATTTTGCATCATTGTATTTGTTTATATATTTATATATATTATGTACTTGTTCATCTATGTCTCTATGTTAACTTTTGATAATTGGTTAAAGCAATTTTAAAATAATATCTCATGGTTGTGGTCGTAGTAGGCCAGATGACATGATGTTAGCGTAGAATTTCACGCTTAATTTAATTTGTTCTGTTTGCTTTGCGGACCGCATGAGGTCACAATTATTGACTAAGGTCAGATAAAGCTCACTTGGATATAAGAGATTAATCAATTCTTTTATGCTGCTGTTTGCTGTTGCAATTGTTACTCGTTAGGGTATGTTTGTTTCGAAGACTTGGCGAATCTCCTAGCATGGCGAGAAAATTCGCGGCACAGTCTTCTCCGGGACGTTTGGGGTGATGAAAGGGTCCTGTAGCCACCTTTCATTAGTCCGGCAGCCCAAATTCACAAGTATTTCTCTTTCTTTTGCTTGTTTCTCTTTTCTCTTTACTCTCATAGTGGCGTGATTGAATGAATGTGGTTGTGTGTCACGTTGCTAGACGGTGGCGTAGTCTGCTGCAGAAAGTCTGCGATAGTCGTACAGATTCAGCAGCAATTGTACAGAATAGCCAACTCTCGTAGTGGTCAAGTAGGCAAAGAGGTTTGCGCTACTTGTGAGAAATCCACCTGCGTTAGGTTGGTGGCGGAAATGGCATCTTTGGGCTTTCCGGTCAACGCGGAGCGTGGAGGAGGCTGGAGAGGAAACAGGGAGGCAGTCTGCCGCCGGTACGGGAAGCGTCCACAGCTGTGCTCCAGTCGAAGAAGGGTGAGTTAGACTGACCGCGTGGCGCGTTGTTACTTGGCGAGGGGAGAGCTGTTAGCTTTTGGTCTCGCTTTTCAAATCTGGAAGATTGCTTTGCCTTGTCACAGCAAGGAATGCTAAACTTTGGCAGATTTTTCTTTTAGCAAATTTCTGTAGCAGACTTGGATCCGCCGGAAGAGCGCTACACAAAGGTGTCGATAAGAAGTGAGCACTCGCTTCTGTATGAATGTCTGTTTGCCTTCAGCTGCGCCTGCATAAGCTTTCACCTTTCTAAATATTTAGAGCCTTGCGTTCTCGTAAATTTTCCTTGCTTTATGTGTCTTTCGTCCGTTGGGAGCCAACCACGTGGTAGAACATTATAGTTGTTGGGCTACCGGCATCACTAACTGTCCGACGGCATGTTTGTTTTAGAAAATGTTAACATGATTGTATGATGTGATATTGTTGGAATTTGGCACTATACCTAGAAATTGTGCATCCACAAACCACGTGTTATCAGGAATCGTGTACATGCCTCACATCCTTATCTTAGGAATAAATGATTTTATCTACAATTTTCTCTTGTGTTCCGAGATTACGTGTTTGCACCTAAGCCACTCACCTCGTAGCTTTCCCGTTAGCACAGCCAAAGCGTTTCCTTATGCACAGGTCCAGTGATTAGTCTCCCCTTGTATTTCATAACAAATTCTTTAGATTAAATCTTATTTTCAGGTGTTGCTGGGAGCTGATCTTATGCAGTGTTCATGCATTTTCTATTTTATTTTAAATGTTTGATTGTCGTGAACAGTGCACAGGCAATACTATTAATTACATCGTATCCGCTATGAGCGACCTCACAACGTATGCATTTTTGTGAGTTTTTGGTCTGTGATTAAATTAATTTATTTTCCGACTCCACCAAACCTTCGATTAGTTGTACGGTTAGAGTCGGTGGCGACCCTAATCTTCTCATGTTAACTTCACAAGCAATAAGTATTTAAATTCCCAATAATAACGTAATAACCGGTAGTAACAGGTTAGTTACAAGTGTATCACTAGTGCACAGACATTGCTGAGATCGCGTTTACTTAACAGCCGCAGAGCAGGCCTCAGTATTCTAGACTCGCCGATTACGGGTGGGGGAAGGAATTTCTTGTCTGTTACTGCTAGCGACACACACAGGCCGGTGACACCACACTTCCCTCCCCCCCCTCCCCCTCCTTCTCCCCATTTTTTAATTTTCGTATGACGTTCTCCCATAGATGCTGTCAAGCAATGTCCGTACTTTGAGGCTGTGTGCTTCTTACCCATGACAAGCCATTACCCTTATGCGAGAAGTACTATGGCAGAAGTTTGGTGGGCAGTAGCTGTCTGGTCAGCATCCTCAGGGCTGACTGGTGGCTCACATCGCTAACGTAGCTGGTTGCAGCCCATGGGTCAGTTGCACCAACACAGACGGGCATGATCTGCTCCGAAGTTTTTTCAGATCCTTGTCAGCAAACGCCTCGTGAACGCAGCAGCTCTCTCTACTGTATTGTGTGTAAGTAGGCTGTTTAGGTTTTCTTATTGGTAACGCCACATAGCGCTCTGTATAAAAATCACTGGCTGTGCTCTGTGCAGTCTGTGGCTAGTTTGCATTGTTGTCTGCCATTGTAGTGTTGGGCAGCTGGATGTTAACAGCGCATAGCGTTTGGCAGTTGGAGGTGAGCCGCCAGCAGTGGTGGATGTGGGGAGAGAGATGGCGGAGTTTTGAAATTTGTAAGACTGGATGTCATGAACTGCTATGTATATTATGATTTTTCAACACTGTTAAGGTAAATACATTGTTTGTTCTCTATTAAAATCTTTCATTTGCTAACTATGCCTATCAGTAGTTAGTGCCTTCCGTAGTTTGAATCTTTTATTTAGCTGGCAGTCGTGGCGCTCGCTGTATTGCAGTAGTTCTAGTAACCAAGATTTTTGTGAGGTAAGCGATTTGTGAAACGTATAGGTTAAGTTTAGTCAGGGCCATTTTTTTGTAGGGATTGTTGAAAGTCAGATTGCGTAGCGCTAAAAATATTGTGTGTCAGTTTAAGCACAGTCGTATATAATTTTTCAAAAGGGGACGTTTCATATGGCGACCCTGCCAGGATACTTCACTGGAATCTACTCTTTTTTTCTTGTAGTTTATGTAATTAGTGTAGCTTTTGTTTATTGCTTGTGCGTAATTATAGAGAGAATTTCCTTTGTAGTTGTAGTTTTTCATTGTTGTACAGTAAAACAGTTGTGGCATGCATGTAGATTTGCAGCCAGTATTTCGCAGCTGCGCTTGCAATTAACTAGATATTATTTTCAGTGCTATGTTAATGTGTTCTCCTTTTTGCTCTTCAAATTGTGTTTTTCTGTGTTGTCATGTGAAATATTGTGACAATAATGGCGTTTGAAAAACGTAATACTAGGCTCCAAAGTAAACTGAGAAATGACAGTGAAGACAAAAGCAGTGTGTTAGCGCCACCGTGTAATGAATTAACTAATGTTCAACATAGTAATTTGGTAATTCTGCATAGGGAAATGGAGTGGGCGGCAAACAATGGCGTAGGTAGTGAAAGAATTAGTGAACAGGGAAGCATTATCGATCGATCGGTCGGCAACAGCTCGCCTCAGGAATCCGAAATGACAGAACACAATTTTGAAAATACTGTAGATTCAGGTTTTGCGTCCTCACCCTTTTCTCAAATAAGTCAAGACACATTTTCTGCTTTTCAAAATGTGAATGTTGCCGGTGCAAATGCACTGCCGAAAAGTGTAGAGGAACAGATTCCAGACACTAATGCATTGTTATTACAGCTAATGCAACAAATGGAACAAAATCAGAGACAAACACAGCAAAAGCATCAAAAGCTTGACACAATGGAACAACACCAGAGACAAACACAGCAAAAGCTTCAAAAGTTAGAAACAATGGAACAAAATCTTCAAACGTTAGACACAATGGAACAACACCAGAGACAAACACAGCAACAGTTAGATGCAATGGAACAAAATCTTCAAAAGTTAGATACCACACTTGAACAAACACGTGAAGATTTAACTACTGAGTTACATAAAATCGAATCGAAATATCAAAAAGTCTGTAATGACGTAAAAACACAAATTTGTGAGCATTTCCAACCTATTTTTTCGCGTCATGAAAATGCATTACAAAATCACGAAGCAGCCATAAAAGAACTGCAAATTATTGTTCATGAAAATCACGACATCTTGCAAGCTAAAATTGACTCAGTTGCATCTACCGATTTGGTTATGCAACTTGCAAAAACTCAGGAAAACTTAAAGGACACAGTAGATACGATTTCAACACAAATGGACATTCTGAAATTTGGTTCAGAAAAACACACAGAGGAAATAATTTCACTAACAGATGAAGTAGCTGAACTTTCAAATCAGTTCACTAACTTATCTACAAAGGTAGATGATGATCTGAATGACACAAGACCTGTAGCCATCACTGACGCAGAAGAGTACGAACAAATTAAGAAATTCAAACAAAATCAGAATCAAATTAATATGCAACACAAAAGAGAAATCCGGGAAGTACAAGATCAGTTGGCACAAGTAATACAAAAATTACATATTTCAGAGGACACTCGCGCTCCAACATGGGAAGAGGGACTTAGAAATACGGAACAACAACAAAATAATAACACAGGACACTTCGGAAATTATGAAAGAAACTGGCAAGGCACACCGAATTTTAAGATGGAACCGCCGAAACGACGTAACAATGACCGACATGTGACTCGCCGACATGATGATTTTGACTATAAGCAGTTCATTACTACACGTATATTCAAAACATTTAAGAATTCTGGCAACGACATTCATCCACAAGCATGGCTCCATTAATTCTCTCATTGTTTTCCTCCCAACTGGTCGTTAGAGCACAGATTAGAATTTATGTGTGGCTACTTAGAGAATGAACCAGCTGAAAAAATGCGATCGGTCATTCACGATTGTCACAGTGAAGGAGAATTTTATCATGCCTTCCTCTCAGCATATTGGTCTCAAGCTACACAAGACCGAGTAAAATATAGCATCATAATGATGAAATGTTTCGAACAATCTGAATTTTCCAGTCTTATGAAATATTTTGAAGACATGTTGCATATGAATCAGTATCTTTCAAACCCATACAGCCCCTCAGAACTCATCCGCATTTACTTAGTCAAATTACCTGAACATTTACGACATATTATTTTGGCAGGACGTTGCAAAGACGACATTGAAGCTTTTCAGGGGCTCTTACAAGAACTGGGAATTGACACTGACAATCGCGGAACGCGAAAACAGGAGCACAACAGTTACAGGTCACATCCGTCACAATTCCGCGATGACAGAAATAATAACTGGACACGACAAGGCTATTCTTACAACGTAAATCGTGACCGAAACAGACACCACCCATATGACAACCACTGGCAGAGTAATATTTACAGAGAAAGATCGCATTTTCGTAGTAATGAATGTGACAGGGACAACCATAGAAACAGACAATATGGGAACCAAAATAATTATTATCAAGGGAGACAGAATAACTTCAGACACAACGGTCCACCACGCAGTTACGATTCTGGGAGAAATCCTCCACCACATGACTGACAAGAAAGAAACTATGGATTCTACCGACATGACGACAGATGATATAATCGTAATGACAGACCTCAATTGCGACAGAACTGGCGAGCTTCAAACAGGGCAGGGCCTTCTCGTCAAGGTGAATTTGTAGAAGTTAGGTCTCCTAATCCCAATAACGAAGCACGCCAACAAGGGAACAGAGAATGACTCGCACCGCAGGCAGCCGCGTGCGCCGGCTGGCTCAGCGAAAAATAACATAGACGCCAACCTTGAGAAAAATTTTAGTATTCCTCACCGACGTATACCGCATGATAATTCCGTTCAAGTTGAACCTCTGCGTACTGGGAAGAGTAAAGGATTGCACCACATTTCACATGTAAAACCGTTTATTGAAAGATAATCTGCTTTATAACTTAGTCTTTGCCATAACATTTTTCACTTTACATTACTAGAATGCTTTGTCAGACTTAGAATCTGTTTACATGAAACAATGTTTGAAGTTAAATATCCAGTCAAGAACCAAGAGAACGTATTGAAACAGAAATTACGAATGCATTGTTATAGTGAACAGATGTCACAGTGTTATTGTGTGTGTTCATTCTTGCTTGTTAGTTGCACAATTACGTAACGACTATAAGGCTCACATACTTAGAACATTTACCAGTACTGCTAATGAGATTTTAATGCAACATTTTGGTTTACTTGAAAATACATTCTGGATTTAAAGTACTTTCTGTGAGATACCGGATGACACAGTGGCTAGTTTATGTGACAACTACACGGTTTTATCATGACGCTACTAATGAGTGACAGTTTACAATGTTGCTTTTGCTGTGTATCTGTTTCATATCCGCATAGTTTTCTGAATTCTTCTGGAAAGTAAAACATGTTTTAGTAGTAACTTTTGTGGTATAGCAACAATGAGCCAGCCTTTTCCGTGGCACAACAATACGTTACTGTACAGTACTTTCTTCATCACGCCAATAAGCATAATAACTACGATATCTATACGAAAAGCATTTCACTTTTGTTTATCATGAGGTAAGTACATTGACTTCTGCAGAACTTACCTTTCGGAGGACGATAACTACGACACTTCCACAGAGATTATGTTGCAACAAGACGCACAGTTTAGCGCTACAGTACACATATTTGAGTGATTAATTTTATACTTAAAACATTTATTTTTAAAGATTTTTGAATTACAAAGAAAGTATCCCATGATACATTTCATTCCATTGCTGTAATCTGTATCACCTGAGGGTATAATTACATTAATCCTCATGGGGGTACATGCTTACTTTGTGTACCATGTGTGTGTCAAGCACAAGGAGCCCTAGCTAATATGGTATATGCTTATACAACTTTACACATCGGTACCATATTTCTCCAACACAGAATTACACAGCTATCTGATCAATTAACTGAGAGATAAACTTTTTTTCTACATCAGTGACAAATGTTTACGTAATTACACAGTTGGATAACTTCACACTTATGAAATTGTATTTTGTCTGTACTTTGTGAACTGTTCATATTTTTTTGGAACCATTGTGATACTATGAGAGCTTTGAATGATGTATTTGGTATGGGATCATGATTTTAAAATACGTTTGAGGTAGATGACATTACTGAAATGAGCAGAGAATTTTTTTTTTTTTTGTTTTGAAATTATTGGAGGAAGCTACGACGATTTTGAGAGTTGACTGAGGTGTTATGATGTTATTATTACGATGACTATGAGTATTATGCTGTTGCGGTATGTTTATGATCAATAAGCTGATGCTATATGAGTTATTTGAGTATGCTACGTATCTGTTATGATGAAATATTGAAGAAGTGTCGACGAATAAGGTAAGGAGTAATGAATAGTGGTTAGGGACTCTGACTTGTTAAAAAGGATGTTGGAAACCAAGAATCGTACTTTAAGAGTTATGAAATGTGTGTAAATGCGTGAATGTATCACAATGCCGTCGAAAATTTTTTGGACACTGTTATATTCATAAGATTTTGTTTCCACACATTTGCAACGCAAATTCTCGACTCGTGAAATTTTATATGAGACTGTCACTGTAGCGGAAACTGCTGTCGTAAATATTTCCGTAAGAAAGTTACGTGACTACCTGCACGTAATGCGTCATGGGCAGCTGCGCAACAATCGCCTGGAAAAAAGCCATTAGTGTGTGCCTTTCAGAGGCACAGGTGGAAAAAAAAGAGGCCATTATCCTCGCTATTGGCATTTCTTTGTAGTAAAACATCGCAAATACAACATGCTCAAACTTGAAAACATATGATTATACTGTGGAGCTTTTAATTTATGATATTTACTAAAATGCCTAATGAAATGATGAGAAACATTTTACATCTATTGTCTTTCTAGTTGAGAGTTTGCTCATTTTGTTTAATATCAAGTTTCTAGCTGCAGCAGCATTGGTTAAAATAAAATTTAATAGATGTACTAATATAAATATTTTATGCCAACAGATCCAGTAAATAATTTTATGATGTATTAAAAAAAACGAAGGAGCATAAAAAGACATTTCCCTTCACAGGAATTGCATACGGAAATTTCTTTTCAACTACATGGCAATTTTTTTGGTAGAATAACTTCTTGTGGTGCACCACTTTAATTACATAGACATTAAGATGGGAATATACATTTCCCTTGTCTGCATTGTTGTCTTTAGCGTTATATTTTTTCTGCTTGAGCTATGTCATGTTCAGATATAAGTTATTGCATTTGCTGCTGCTGTTTGCCAGGCATAGTGCTACTAAATTTCACTTTTTATTACTCTGTTAAGCTAGTTTTACTACTGATTAATTTTTCTTGTTGCTGCACATTGGCTCATATTAGTTGTAATGTTGTATTGCTTGGTAACTTAGATTTACTGTAGCTTGCTTTGCAATTTTCCATTTTTTTTGTCATTGCTGTTTGTGTTAATTGTTTTGTGCTGCTGCATTGCCTCGTCCCTTGGTTTAGCATCTGAGCTCAGTAGATTTAAGTTAGATTAAGAGGGGGTAGCCTATAAGAGAATGAGTTGTGATGAATTTGAAGAAATGCACTGAGAGGCTATACAAGAAAAGTACAGAAAGCAGGTATAGATAGGACTTTTTGGATATAATGAAGATCGAAGGGAGATCTCCAAGAAGTAGAGAAAGATTTGTTTGCAGTAAAACAAACCCTGTCCTTTCCTTGTGTTATTCCACTATGTGTTTGTGTACCCTTGTGTATTTATGTTCTTCCTGTCTTTATATGTTTATCTGATAAGACTTATGTTGTAGAATTTTTCTAATACTCAGCTACATGAACTATGATGAGGAATACTATTATCCTCAATATATAATTTGCATTAATAATATCTTATTTACTTTGTAAAGATGTTAGACATTATTAATTCTGTTCTTGTAAGTTACATTTCACTATGCACATTTCTGTTGGTCATAGTATATGGACAATACGTGAGAAGTGGGGACTATTAGTGTCTGCACGTGTGTTAATAATTCAGCCATGGACTGGATAACAGCATTGCTGGTTCTAAGGACAATTCCAAAAACTTTGTGAGTGCACAAGTGGTGGTTATGGACTTGCTATATTATCCGCAAGACTCTTCAATGGTGATTGTGCACCTGCACAGTCACAACAGATGGCTGCTGGCCATCTCTGCAAGGACTACAGTGGGTCTGCATCTTTGATGACCCACCAATACCATTATTTCTACAAGGACTACAGTGGGTCTACACCTTTGCTGACTCACCAGTACCAATATTTCTACAAGGACTGCAGTGGGTCTGCACCTCTGGTGGCCCACCAATAGCGTAATCTCTACCAGGACTACAGTGGGTCTGCTCTGTGATGACCTACCTACCAATACTCTTCAAAATTTCGACTGCTGTGGGTTTGCTCTGTTGTGGACCAATACCTGTCTGCATGTCAAGAGTCAGCACTGTCTTTCCGTTGGAAGGACAACACTACTTCTTCAAGATTGCATGGAAATCCACTACTTCCATGTGCATTTTCTTTTACTGCTCAGACTTTGAGAAAAAAAACACTGTAATTTTACTGTGATGGTTGATCAGGACTGTCTTTATGGACAGTGAGAAAATTTTAGCTTTTGACCAACATTGTATCAATAAGTGTGTGCATTTGATTGCTTTGTTATTGTAATTGTGAAAAAGATTTTAACAAATATGTATTGGCCAATGCCCAAAAAAAATTTGTAAATTTTTTTGTGGGAAGCATGGGGGCTATGTAAGTAGGCTGTTAAGGTTTTCTTATTGATAACGCCACGTAGCGTTCCGTATGAAAATCACTGGCTGTGCTCTGTGCAGTCTTTGGCTAGTTTTCATTGCTGTCTGCCATTGTAGTGTTGGACAGCTGGATGTTAACAGCGCATAGCGTTCGGCAGTTGGAGGTGAGCCGCCAGCAGTGGTGGATGTGGGAAGAGAGATGGCGGAGATTTGAAATTTGTAAGACTGGATGTCATGAACTGCTATGTATATTATGATTTTTCAACACTGTTAAGGTAATACATTGTTTGTTCTCTATTAAAATCTTTCATTTGCTAACTATGCCTATCAGTAGTTAGTGCCTTCCGTAGTTTGAATCTTTTATTTAGCTGGCAGTAGTGGCGCTCGCTGTATTGCAGTAGATTGAGTAACGAAGATTTTTGTGAGGTAAGTGATTTGTAAAAGGTATAGGTCAATGTTAGTCAGGGCCATTTTTTTGTAGGGATTGTTGGAAGTCAGATTGCGTTGCGCAAAAAATATTGTGTGTCAGTTTAAGCACAGTCGTATATAAATTTTCAAAAGGGGACGTTTCATGTGGAATACTAATAATAATGCACCGTCTATCTTGAAACTTCCTGACAGATTAAAACTATGTGCCAGACCGAGACTCAAACTCGGGACCTTTGCCTTTCACGGGCAAGTGCTCTACCAAATGAGCTACCCAAGCACGACTCACGACCCGTCCTCACAGCTTCAGTTCTGCCAGTACCTCGTCTCCTTGCTTCCAAACTTCACAGAAGATCTTCTGCGAACCTTGCAGAACTAGTACTCCCCGAAGAGAGAACATTGTGGAGACATGACTTAGCCACAGCCTAGGCGATGTTTCCAGAATGGGATTTTCACTCTGCAGCGGAGTGTGCGCTGATATGAAACTTCCTGACAGATTAAAACTGTGTGCGGGACCGAGACTCGAACTCGGGACCTTTGCCTTTCACGGGCAAGTGCTCTACCATGTCTCGGCAATATCCTTTATTCCAGGAGTGCTAGTTCTGCAAGGTTCGCAGAAGAACTTCTGCAAAGTTTTAAAGGTAGGAGACGAGGTACTGGCAGAAGTACAGCTATGAGGACAGGTCGTGATTCGTGCTTGGGTAGCTCATTTGGTTGAGCACTTGCTCGCGAAAGGCAAAGGTCCCGAATTCGAGTCTCGGTCCGGCACATAGTTTTAATCTGTCAGTACGTTTCATATCAGCGCACACTCCGCTGTAGAGTGAAAATCTCATTACAGCGTTTATTTTGCTTCGATATCCTAATTATAAACATGTTTCATTTCACCTGGGACTGCTGCCCTGGTCAAACGCCGTCGCCCACCCTCGAGCGCGAATGTGAGAAGCATGGTGCTCGGGGAAGAAGTGCGATTTTGCTTCTTATTGATCTAGAGAGAAAGCTTGGCACTTAAACTGTTAGCAGTGTTTATCAGCAAAGCCGTTGGAGAGTTACGAATAGCTTTATGTGGCAGGATGTCCCCTCCGTGATCGATTTAATACCTTTTGTGCCAGCCACCAGGTCAGAGATGATAACACTTTTAAGTATGCTACTTTATCGGCCGTTGCTGGTTTTGAGCAGTGTCCGCGACCATATATCACATGTCGGAGTTTGAAGCGTGGGTATCTTTTCAGGCTACTTGGAGCTTTTCTGTTTGAGATATTGCTCACCTCTACGGGTGTATATTTTTGTAGCGCTGTGCTACACACACATTATGTGAAGTGGGGAACATCATAATTTTGCAGTGATTTCGTTACATGCACCAATATGATAACGAACTCGTTTTAATGCACCCTAGTGCTGCAGGGATGGCTTTGCTAGAGTTTCGTGTATCGATCTGTGGTATTTTTCCTAAGTGTTCCCAACAGCCCAACCTCATCGAGCTGATGGACGCACACGAGTCACCTATATTCGTGAACAGACTACGATTTTGCAAAACATCTAACAACTCGCAAGAGGCAAATTTATAAATAAATTCATTCTTTCTAGGTGCGTATTTTGTATCACTGTTCTTATACACATATACTATTTTTGCTTGGAAGCGTGAGATTTTTACAACGTCGTCACACAATCACGTAACGCAGAGGTGACTTTGCAGGACTTTGTTTAACATAGTGTGGTATTTCGTATGCGTGCAGAATCTTTCATCAGAAATTGGTAAAACTGCAATGCTTATAGAGTTTGCTATGACGTAGTTATTTCATCAAACGTATTCGTTTCTAACACACTACGCTGTCACACACATCAGCGGTGAAGTGGTGGTTTATTAGTGACAAAGAAATCGGTCACATTTTGCATCGTGACATTTACATGATGCGACGTTACGTGACGTGATGCGATGCAACGCAGCAACGCGATTTCCAGAACAGTGGGTAAGAAGTTCCGTAGTTGGGTAAAATGTGAGAAATTGTGGAAAATGTGTAAAACTGTGGAAAATATGGAAGAATGGATGTGTTTACCTACCTGCTTTGGTGTGACCCCTGCTGTGTCTCGAATGACGCAATATTAAATTTTTATTAAGAAATAGACCTGATGTGACATAACGTATTCCGTAATTAACAAATAGACACGGGCTACAACCTCTCCCTGCGCATAGCGGTAGCAGTCATTGCACATACGCAGATGTGGAAAGACCGATTGTGGGTGCCAGAAAGACCACAGGGTCCAGCCAACTACAGGTGGTTGCATAAGTCGGTACGAACGATGTGTGTCGCTGTGCATCGGAAGTGATTCTCTCTGGTTTCGGGTGGCTATCTGAAGCGGTAAGGACTGCGAGTATTGCTCGCGAGATGGAGCTCATCATCTGTGGCATCGTCGACTGAACCGACTGCAATCCTTCGTTACAGAGCCTAGCGCAGGCTTATGCGGTTCCGCGACCGTGTAGGCTGCAGATATCTCGACTGGCCCCATAGTGGTGGCTTTTCCAGCTTCTGCTTAATATGTCAGAGGTCCACTACACACAGGAAGCGGCTACATGGATAGTGGGGGCTGTGGGGAGGAAACTGGGTGGTTTTAAGGGTTTAAGGGATCTGCGAAACTACGGAAAGGGCATCTGCCTAAAAGGCGCAGGGCAACAGAGGAGGGTAGGCCTAGAAACAATCGCCATTGTTGTTGTAAATTGTCGTATCTTTGTTGAGAAAGAACCAGAACTCTATGTGCCAATAGAACATATTGAGGTTCAAATCCAAAGCCGGTAATGAACCGTAATTTTTACAAAGGGTGACCGTGTTCAGAACGAGTAGATTGAATACCGTTGGTGGTGTAGTGTTTATTGCTATCAGAATTAATTTGCCTTGTAGTGAAATTGAAGTAGGTAGTTCTTTTGAGTTGCTGTGGTTGAGGCTACACTTGAAAACTGGAATAAGTTAATAATTGGTTACTTTTATCAACCCAGACTTAGATGATACAGTTCCTGAACAGTTAAATAAAACTCGAGCCTCATTTGAAACAGGCAGCCCACTCATGCAATTATAGTTGGTGGTGACTTCAACCTACCCTAGATATGTTAGCGAAAATACGTGTTTAAAGTCATTTGGGCATAAAACTTCATCCGAAATCATACTGAATGCTTTCTCTGAAAAATATTTTGAACAATTAATTCATGAACCCACTCGAATTGTAAATGATTGTGAAAACGTACTTGACCACTTAGCATCAAATAATCCTGAGCAAATAGTGAGCAGTAAGACCGACACAAGGATTAGTAATCATAAAGTTTTGGTAGTGAGACTGAATACCGTAACGACCAAACCCACCAAAAATAAATGAAGAATAAACCTATTTAAAAAGCAGATAAAATTCACTTGACGCCTTCCTAAGAGACAGTCCCTACTTCTTCCAATCTGACTCTGTAAGCGCAGAGCACAAGTGGTTTAAATTCAAAGAAATAGTATAGACCGCAATTATGAGATACATATACCAAATACATTAATAAGAGGTGGTACTAATCTCCCTTAGTACACAAAACAGGTCAGAACACTATTCCGGAAGCAACGGAAAAAGCATACCAAATTTAAAAGAAAGCAAAACACTCAAGATAGGCGAAGTTTTACAGAAGCTCGAAATTTGGTTCGAGCTTTAATGCGAGATGCCTTTAATAGTTTCCACAACGAAACTCTGTTTCGGAATCTGACAGAAATCCCAAAGAGATTCTGATCCTATATAAAATATACAGCGGCAAAATGTAACCAATACCTTCACTGCGCGATAAAAATAGTAATGTTACTGATAACAGTGCCACCGTTTCATTGTTACTGAAGACGGTTTTCCGAAATTCCTTCACCAAAGAAAACTAAGTAAATATTCCAGAATTTGAATCAAGAACAACTGCCAACATGAGTAACGTAGTAGTAAATATCCTTGGCGTAGCGAAGCATCTTAACATAGCAAAGCCAAGGCATGCTGTCCAGATTATATACGAGTCAGGTTTCTTTCAGAGAATGCTGATACAATAGCTTCGTACTTGGAAATCATATACAACCCGTCGCTCGCCGAAATTTCTGCGTATAAAGGCTGTAAAGTGGCCCAAGTCACATCAGTATCCAAAAAACAAAACAGAAGATAGCCGCATAATTACAGACCCACAACACTAACGTCGATTTGCCAGAGGATTTTCGAAAATATACTGTGTTCGAATATTATGAATTTTGTACCTCGAAGAAAATGGTATATTGACAAAGAAAGAACCAACAAAGAAAATGTCGTTCTTGTGGAACACAACTAGCACTTTGTTCACAAGAAGTAATGAATGCTGTCGACAGGAGCTGTCAGTTCCAAATTTTTAGATTTCAGAAGACTTTTGACACCGTTCTTCACAAGCGACTTCTAATCAAGTTGCTTGCTGTGAACTATCGTCTCAATTATGCGACTGGACTCGTGGTTTCCTGTCAGAAAGGTCACAGAGAGTAGCATATGACGGTAAGACATCGAGTGAAACAAAAATAATATCTGGCATTCCCCAAAAAAATGCTGTAGGCCGTCTGCTGTTTCTGATCTGCTTAAACGATTTAGAAGACAATCTGAGCAGTCCTCTTGAACTGTGTGTGGATGATGCTCTCATTTACCGTCTTTTAAAGTCATCAGACGATCAGAGCCCACTGCAAAACGATTTAGGTAAGATATCTGTATTGTGTGAAAAGTTACAACGGAATCTAAATAATGAAAAGTCTGAAGTGATCCACGTGAGTGCTGAAAGGAATCCGCTGAATTTCAGTTACGCAAAAATCACACAAATCTAAATGCTGCAAATTCAGCTAAATACTATGGGATTACATTTACGTTTAAGTGAAATTGGAACGATTACATAGATTATGTTGTCGGGAAGGAAAACCAAAGACTGCGATTTATTGGCAGAACACTTAGAAACTGCAACAGTTCTACTAAAGAGATTGCTTACACTCCGCTTGTCCACCCCCTTTCTAGAATACTGTTATGCGGTTTGGGATCCGGACCAGATGGGATTGACAGAGGACTTCTAAGAACTTAAAAAAAGGAAACTCGTTTTGTGTTGTCGTGAAATAGGAGAGTGCCATTGTTATGATACACGAATTCGGCTGGCAGTCATTAAAACAAATATGTTTTTTACTGCGGCAGGATCTCCGCATGAAATTTAAATCAGCAACTTTCTCCTCTGAGTGTTAAAATATTTTGTTAGTGCCCATCTACAGAGGGAGGAATGATCATCATAATAAAATAAGAGTGACCAGAGTTCACAGGGAGAGACCGAAATGCTCTCTTTTTTTCGATGTGGTTCGATGAACTCTCTGCTGGGCACTTAACTGTGAACTGCAGAGTAATCATTTAGATGGTGCCCACTCAAGTGTCCTAGTTATAAAAGATGAAGATGCCCAGGGGGTGTTTCAACAGCAGTGACAAATAATTCTTGATCATGCTGCTGTATGGTTGGCGGAGAGCATCAAGACGTCGACGCAGTATGGGAACATTGGGTTGGAAAAAACACGAAACAGTGTGGTGAAGTATGAGGTTCATTCAAATGAAACCTGGTCAGTGCATCTACCTTTGTCTTGCACGTAAGGTGGCCCTACCTAACTGCGGGTATGGTGGCGCCGTCTATTGGTAGAGAGACTGACGCGTGCGCACCATCTGATGTTGCATAGCGCCAGTGTGGTTTTACGCCGAAGAGAAGGTGGTCACACAAGTTATCGTCCACTACCGAACACGCAGGCGAGTAAGCAGGAACAACGAGGAGTGATTCGATTTTTGGCGGCGGAGGGAGCCGTGAAATGTATCAATGGATGAAGACTGTACGGTGAGTACAGTCTGACTCATTCAATTGTTCCCTGAGGGCCGCGAGTCAATGGAAGACGATGCTCGTCCTGGACAGGCTCATCGTGTCATCACACCGGAAATGGTTGCGGAAGTGAATGCTTTTGTCTTGGACAACCGCAGACACCGTGGACTGCCCACACCACAATGTACCGACACTTGAACGTTCGGAATATCTGTGCACAATGACCGCCGAACAGCACAGTACTCGAATGATGCTGTCTTTGAGTCATCTGCAACGTTATCATGAGGAGGAATACGGCTGTCTGTCTCGTATTGTCACGGGTGACGAATAATGGTGTCACCATTTTCAACCGGAAAGTAAGCATCAAAGCAAGCAGTAGAAAATGCGACTTCACCACCTCCAAAGAAATCAAATGCCGTACACACCAGTTTTGGTAAGAACATGATGTCCCTTTTTGACCACAGGGGCCCACTGCTTGTCGAGTTCCTGGAACGGGGAACGACCATCAATGTCCAGCGTTACAAGCCACTTCACAGAACCTTAGACGAGGCATCGAACGAGACACCGAGGCATGTTGTCCAATGGCGCTATCCCCCTGCTTGATAACGCCCGCCCACACACAGCCAACGCGATGAAGACGTCATTGCAACAGTTTTGAAGGGAAACGCTGTAACATCTCCCGTACAGTCCCGAACTTTCACCGCGTGGCTTTCATGTGTTTGGACCTCTAAAACAAGCTATTCGCGGACATCGATTCGCAACGGACGACGAAGTGTGTGACTGGATCCAGGCCTGGATCAGACAGCAGCCTACTAGCTTCTTCAAGGATGGAATCGACTGGCTAGTGTTGCAAAGGGATAAATGTGTCAAAAGTTGTGGCGACTATTTTTGAGTATGTGTACTGTGTATAACTACATTTTTGAGTTAATAAAATCTTTACCGTTACTTTGCACCAGTGACCGGATTTCATTTGAATGCACCTTACATGTATAATTGTGGGAAATACGGAAAATACGAAAATCGGTGAGAAAGTCGTAAAATTGGGAAAATGCGAAAAAATTTGGAAAATATGGATAAATACGTAGAAGTTTGGAAAACAGAGTACTTGCAAGTCCTCCTGGGTGTGGCCTCCGCTGATGCCTCGAATAACGAAAATCACAAAAATCTTAAATTGGTATTAACAAATAGCCATAGTCTACAACTTATTGCGATGTGACTTAATGTAATAAAATTAATTTGTTATTAACAATTAGCAACAGATTACAGCCTCTACCTATGCAGTCCATCTCGAGAGTGAGCCTCGCCTACTCAAGTGTCCCATTTATAAAACATGAAGACAGGGAGGGGTCGCTTCAATCTCAGTCGCCCAGGGGTATATGTGGGATTTCCATAGGTGATCTTGATCAGTTCCTGGTGGTTCCCAAAGGGAGAGAAGTGAGGGTAGTCTTTAATAAAAGGAGCCCTATTGTGTAATCTGACACCAGATGTGTAACATAATACCGGATGTAATAAGAGCGTTATCTTATCCCTAATGACCAGAGGTAACCTATTCAAGTCTTCAGTGTCTCCTCGTAGGGGCTGCGTTCTCTCGTGAGCGCCGCCTAACGATGACCGCGGCGTATGTCAGCCACTGTGCAGTCCGCCCATCCATATCGGAGTCGAAGCCTCAGTCACCATTAGGCGGGGATACAAGAGGTAACAGATTCAAGACGACTGGAGTCCATATTGCCTGCAATTCACACACATTCATCTGTAGTGTGGTGTTTACAAAGAAGGCCTAGAAAATCGGGGCTCATGAGCAATTACCATTCTTCTTCAACAAGTGTCTCCCTTTCCAAATACAGTGCTTTGTCTGTTCAACGTGAAGATGTACTCGCTTTAATTCCATTGTTAACGACAACAGGTCTGGATTCTTTTAATGGCGTTAAGAAGTATGTTGAGAAAATTGGTGGTTTAGAAAATGCGGTTCGGTTTCTGCCGATAGCATACTAGCTATGGTGGGTAGGAAAATAGCATCATACTCAGACATTTCGCTCTTTACCTATTCTGATCAACACTAAACTCACACACAATATATTCAGTGCAACGGAATTTGACTATCAATAATACCTACAAAAGAATGGCCCTGACTAACATTAAACTATACCTTTCACAAATCACTTACCTCACAAAAATCTTCGTTACTCGAACTACTGCAATACAGCGAGCGCCACTACTGCCAGCTAACTACTAAAGGCACTAACTACTGATAGGTATAGTTAGCAAATGAAAGATATTAACAGAGAACAAACAATGTATTTACCTTAATAGTGTTCAAAAGCCATAATATATATATCAGTTCATGACATCCAGTCTTACAAATTTACTGTCTCAGTCCAGATCATCCGCTCTCAAAACTCTGCCCTCTCACTCCCCACATCCACCACTGCTGGCGGCTAACCTCCAACTGCGCAATGCTACGCGCTGTTAACAGCCAACTGCCCAACACTACAATGGCGAATATTACTCCAACAATGCAAACCAACCACAGCCTTCACACAGCACAGTCAGTGATTATCATATAGAGCGCTACATGGCGTTACCAACATAAAAACCTAAACAGCCTACTTACATAGCCCCCATGCTGCCCACAAAAAATTTTACAAACTGTTTTGGGCAGTGTCCAATACAGATTTGAAAAAAAATTTCATAATTACAATAACAAAGATATCAAATGCACACACTTATTGATACAATGTTGGTCAAAAGCTAAAATTTTCTCACAGTCCATAAAGACAGTCCTGATCATCCATCACAGTAAAATTGCAGTCTTTTTTTTCTCAAAGTCTGAGCAGTAAGAGAAAAAGCACACGGAAGTAGTGGATTTCCATGCAGACTTGAAGAAGTATTGTTGTCCTTCCAATGGAAAGACAGTGTTGACTCTTGACATGCAAACTGGTAATGGGACACAACAGAGCAAACCCACTGCAGAGTCAGTCGAAGTTTTGAAGAATATTGGTAGGTAGGTCGTCACAGAGCAGACCCACTGTAATCCTGGTAGAGATTACGGTAGTGGTGGGGTCCCAGAGATGCAGACCCACTGCAGTCCTTGTAGAGACGGCCAGCAGCCATCTGTTGCGTCTGTGCAGGTGCACAATCACCACTGAAGAGTCTTGTGGACAATATAGCAAGTCCATGAACCACCACTTGTGCACTCACAATTTTTTTTTTTTTTTTTTTTTTTTGCAAACGTCCTTAGAACCACCAATGATGTTAACCAGCCCCTTGCTGAATTATTAACACACGTGCAAGCACTAACAGTCCCAACTTCTCACATACTGTGCATATATTATGACCAACAGAAATGTGTGTAGTGAAATGATACTTAATTTGAATAATTGGTGTCTATACAATTATAAATTTACAACATAAGAATACAACTACAAAGGTACAAAATGCAGTATTAAAGAACATAACAGCACAGATAACATTTGTAGTAACACAGGCTTTACAAAAGAATAGAAATAAACATATACATCAGTGTTACAGGAATTATGACGTAAGTAAATATATAAAAGGTCTGAATAAGATTCGAAACATCAACTTCACACATGAGCATTAAAACAAAACAGAATAAATAATGTCTAAACATCTTTACAAAGTAAATAACATATTATAAATGAAAATTATATTTGAGGATTACAGTATTCCTCTGAGTATTAGAAAATTTTTACAATATAAGTCTTACCAGATAAACACATAAAGACAGGAAGAACACAAATACACAAGGGTACACAAACACATAGCGGAATAATACAAAAGGGAAGGACAGGGTTTGTTTTACTGCAGTATTTTGCAAACAAAACTCTCTTTACTTCTTGGAGATCTCCCTTCATTCATCATTATTCCCAAAAAGTCCTATCTATACCTGCTTTCTGTATTCTATTCATATTTCTTTCAAAATAATTATTTCTCAGTGTACAATACTCACTTTCGCCCAAATCTGTTTCATATAACTTCTCATTGCATTCTTTCCCTATTCTCCATAGTTAGTTTCCTATATAGTCTACCCATCTTAAGTTAAGTTAAATCTACTGAGCTCAGATATATATACTAAGGGACGAGCAATGCAGCAGTACAAAACAATTAACACAAACAGCAATGACAAAAAAATGCAAATTGGCAAAGCAAGCAGCAGTATATCTAAATTAGCAAAGCAATTGCAATATTACAACTAATATAAGGCACTGTGCAGCAAACAAGAAAAATAAATCAGTAGTAAAACTGGCTTAACAGAGTAATACAAAGTGAAATTTACTAGCACTGTGGCTGGCAAACAGCTGCAACAAATGCAACAACTTATGTCTAAACATGACAAAGTTCAAGCAGAAAAATATTACACTAAAGATGGCCATGTCTAATACCTATGTCACATCTTAACACTAGAGTGATGCATCACTTTCACTTACTGTAACAAAAAAGTTACCAAGTCACTGAAAAAAATTATCTATTCAATTCCTGTGAAGGGAAATGTCTTTTTTGCTCCCTCGTTTTTTTGGAAGTAGATCATAAAATTATTATTTACTGGATCTGTAGGCATAAAAAATATATATTAGTATATCTATTAAATTTTATTTTAACCAATGCTGCTGCAGCTAGAAACTAGATATTAAACGAAATGAGCAAATATATATATAAAGCAACATATGAAATGTCATTCACTAGGCAAATGGCATCTCCAAAGGCAAGAAAAATCTCTGAACTAGATAGACAATAGATGTAAAATGTTTCTCGTCATTTCATTAGGCATTTTAGTAAATATCATAAATTAAGAGCTCCACAGTGTAATCATATGTTTTCAAGTTGAGCGTGTCGTATTTGCGAAGCTTTCGACAAAGAAATGTCAATAGTGAGGATAATGGCCTCTTTTTTTTCTCCACCTAATGGCTTTCTTTTGTCAGACGACTATCTCTCAGCTGGGAGCCCAAAACGCATTACGTCAACGTCACTACCTTTCTTAGCGAAATATTTACGACAGCAGTTTCCGCTACAATGGCAGTCTCATATAAAATTTCACAGGTGGAGAATTTGCGTTACAAATGTGTAGAAACAAAATCCTATAAATATAACAGTGTCCAAAAAATTTTCGCCGGCATCGTGATACATTCACGCATTTACACACATTTCATAACTCTTAAAGTACGATTCTTGGTTTCCAACATCCTTTTCATAAATCAGAGTCCCTAACCACTACTCCTTATTCCTTACCTTATTACACATATACATATTCATCAACATGTCTTCAATATTTCATCATAATAACTACATAGCATAATCAGATTCCTCATATAGCATCATCTCATTGATCATAAACATACCTCAACAGCATAGTACACATTGTCGTCGTAATAATAACATTGTAACACCTCAGTCAAATCTCAAAAACGGTGTAGCTTTCTGCAAACATTTCAAAACCTAAAACAATTCTCTGCTCATTTCAATAATGTCACCTACCTCAAACGTACTTTAAAAATCATGATTCCATACCAAAGACATCATTCAAAGCTCTCATAGTATCACAATGGTTCTGAAAAAAATATGAAGAGTTCACAAAGTACAGACAAAATACAATTTCATATGTGTGAAGTTATCCAACTGTGTAATTGCGTAAACATGTGTCACTGACGTAGAAAAAAAAATGTTTGTCTCTCTCAGTTAAATGATCAGATATCTGTGTAATTCTGTCTTACAGAAATATGGTACCGATGTGTAAAGTCGTATAAGCAAATACCATATTAGCTAGGGCTCCTTGTGCTTGCCACACACATGGTACACAAAGTAAGTGTGTACCCCCCTGAGGATTAATATAATTATACCCTCAGGTGTTACAGATTACAGAAATGGAACGAAATGTATCACGGAAAACTTTCTTTGTAATTCAAAAATCTTTAAAAATTAATGTTTTAAGTACAAAATTAATCACTCAAATACGTGTACTGCCGCGCTAAATTGTGCGTCTTGTTGTAACATAATCTCTGTCATTATTTAAGGGTAAAAAATGTGCCAAGTGTCGTAATTATCGTTGTCCGTAAGCAAAGTTCTGTGGAAGTCAATGTACGTACCTCGTAATAAACAAAACTGAAATGCTCTATTTATAGATATCGTAGTTATTACGTACAGTACGGTGATCAAGAAAGTACTACACTGTAACGTATTGTGGTGCTACAAAAAAAGCTGTCTCATTGTAGCTATACCACAAAAGTTACTACTAAGACATGTTTTACTTTCCAGAAGAATCCAGAAAAACTGTGCAGATATAAAGCAGATACAGCACAAAAGCAACAATGTAAATTGTGTCACATATTAGTACCGTCGTGATACAATCGTGTAGCTGTCAAAGAAACCAAATACTAAGTCCTCTTTAATCTCACAGAAAGTACTTCACATGAAGGATGTCTATTCAAGTAAACCAAAATGTTGCATTAAAATCTCATTAGCAGTATATGTTCTAAGTATGTAAGCCTTATAGTCGTTATGTAATCATGCAACTAACAAGCAAGAATGTACACACACAATAACACTGTGTCGTCTGTTCACTATAACAATGCATTTGTAATTACTGTCTAAATATTTTCCCTAGGTTGTAGACTGGATAGTTAATTTTAAAACATCGTTGCATGTTAACAGTTTCTAAGTCTGACAAAGCATACTAGTAACGTGAAGTGAAAAGTTTTATGGCAAAGACAAAGTTAAGAAGCAGATTATCTTTCAATAAACGGTTTTACATGCGAAATGTGGTGCAAGCCTTTACTCTTCCTACGATGCAGAGCTCCAGCGTCAACGGAATTATCATGTGGTAAATGGTACATCGGTAAAGAATGCTCAAATTTTTCTCAAGGTTAGCGTCTACGTTATTTTTCTCTGAGTCAGCCGACGCACGTGGCTGCCTGCGGTGTGAGTCATTGTCTGCTATCTCTTTGTTGGCGTGCGTCGTTATTGGGATTAGGAGACCTAACTTCTACAAATTCACCTTGCCGAGAGGGCCGAGCCCTGTTTGAATCCCGCCAGTTCTGATGCAATTCAGGTCTGTCGTTACGATTATATCGTCTGTCGTCATGTCGGTAATTTCTGTAATTATTTTCTTGTCGGTCATGTGGTGGAGAACTTCTTCTCCCTGAGTCGTAACTGCGCGGTGGACCGTTGCGTCTGAAGTTATTCTGTCTCCCGTGATAATAATTATTTTGGTTCCCATATTGTCTATTTCTCTGGTTGTTTCTGTCACATTCATTACGATGGAAATGCGATCTATCTCTGTAATTATTACTACTCTGCCAATGGTTGTCATACGGGTGGTGTCTGTTTTGGTCACGATTTGCGTTGTACGAATAGCCTTGTCGTGTCCAGTTATTATTTCTGTCATCGCGGAATTGTGACGGATGTGACCTTTAATTATTGTGCTCCTGTTTTTGCGTTCCGTGATTGTCAGTGTCGATTTCCAATTCTTGTAACAGTCCCTGAAAAGCTTCAATGTCGTCTTTGCAACGTCCTGCCAAAATAATATGTCGTAAATGTTCAGGCAATTTGATTAAGCAAATGCGGATGAGTTCTGAGGGGCTGTATGGGTTTGACAGGTACTGATTCTTGTGCAACATGTCTTCAAAATATTTCACAAGACTGGAAAATTCAGATTGTTCGAAATGTTTCATCATTATGATGCTATGTTTTACTCGGTCTTGTGTAGCTTGAGACCAATATGCTGAGCGGAAGGCATGATAAAATTCTCCTTCACTGTGACAATCGTGAATGACCGATCGCATTCTTACAGCTGGTTCATTCTCTAAATAGCCACACAAAATTCTAACCTGTGCTCCAATGACCAGTTGGGAAGAAAACAATGAGAGAATTGATGAAGCCACGATTTTGGATGAATGTCGTTGCCGGAATTGTTAAATGTTTTGAATTTACGTGTAGTAATAAACAGCTTATAGTCAAAATCATCATGTCGGCGAGTCGCATGTCGGTCATTGTTACGTCGTGTCGGCGGTTCCATCTCAAAATTCGGTGCACCCTGCCAATTTCTTTCATACTTTCCGAAATGCCCTGTGTTATTATTTTCTGACTTTTCCGTATTTCTAAGTCCCTCTTACCGTGTTGGGGCGCGAGTCTCCTCTGAAATACGTAATACTTGTATTACCTGTGTCAGCTGATCTTGTACTTTCCGGATTTCTCTTTGGTGTTGTGTATTAATTTGATTCTGATTTTGTTTGAATTTCCTAATTTGTTCATACTCTTCTGTATCATTAAAGACTACCGGTCTTGTGTCATTCAGATTATCATCTACCTTCGTAGATAAATTATTTAGCTGATCCGAAAGTTCGACTACTTTCTCTGATAATGAACTGATTTCCTCCATGTGTCTTTCTGAACCAATTTTCAGAGTATCTACTGAGTCCTTTAAGTTTTCCTGAGTTTTTGCAAGTAGCGTAACCGTGTCGGTAGATGCAACTGAGTCAATTTTAGCCCACAAGGTCTTGTGATTTTCATGAACAATAGTTTGCAGTTCTTTTATGCCTGCTTCGTGATTCTGTAATGCATTTCCATGCCGCGAATAAATAGGTTGAAAGTGCTCACAAATTTGTGTTTTTAGATCATTACAGAGTTTTTGACATTTAGATTCGATGTTATGTAACTCAGTAGTTAAATCTTCACGTGTTTGTTCAAGTGTGGTGTCTAACTTTTGAAGATTTTGTTCCATTGTGTCTAACTTTTGAAGATTTTGTTCCATTGTGTCTAACTTTTGAAGCTTTTGTCCCATTTGTTGCATTAATTGTAATAACAATGCACTGGTGTCTGAAACATGTTCCTCAGTGCTATTCGGCAGTGCATTTGAACCGGCAATATTCGCGTTTTCAAAAGCAGGAAATGTGTCTTGACTTATTTGAAAAAACGGCGAGGACGCAAAACCTGAATCTGCAGTATTTTCAAGATTGTGTCCTGTCATTTCGGAATCCTGAAGCGAGCTGTTGCCGACCGATCGATCGATAATGCTTCCCTGTTCACTAATTGTTTCACTGTCTACGCTATTATTTGCCTCCCGCTCCATTACCCTATGCACAATTACCAAATTACTACTTTGAATGTCTGTTAATTCACTACACAGTGGTGCTGATAAGCTACGCTCGTCGTCACTATTATTTCTCAGTTTACTTTGGAGCCTAGTGTTACGCTTTTCACACGCCATTATTGTCACAATATTTCACACGATAACACAGAAAAGCACAATTTGAAGAGCAAAATAAGAAAACATATTAACATAGCACAGAAAATAATATCTAGTTAATTGCAAGCGCAGCTGCGAAATATTTGGTGCAAATCTACATGCATGCCACAACTGTTTTACTGTACAACAATGAAAAACTGCAACTACAAAGGAGATTCTCTCTACAATTACGCGCTAGCAATAAACAAGATCTACACTAATTACACAAACTACAAGAAAAAATCAGAAGATTCCAGTGAGGTATCCTTGGCTAAGGGTCGACATATGAAATTTCCCCTTAGAAAAATTTATGAATGACTGTGCTGATAAACCTCTTACATTATTTGCTTTTCAAACAGCTGTGAAGAACTGAACGTACTCAGACATTTCGCTCTTTACCTATTCTGATCAACACTAAACTGACACACAATATTTTCAGCGCAACGCAATCTGACTTTCAATAATCCCCACAAAAGATTGGCCCTGACTAACATTAAACTATACCTTTCACAAATCACTTACCTCACAAAAATCTTGGTTACTGGAACTACTGCAATACAGCGAGCGCCACTACTGCCAGCTAAATAAAAGATTCAAACAACTGAAGGCACTAACTACTGATAGGCATAGTTAGCAAATGAAAGATTTTGATAGAAAACAGACAATGTATTTACCTTAATAGTGTTCAAAAGTCATTATATATATATATATATATCAGTTCATGACATCCAGTCTTACAAATTTACTGTCTCTGTCCAGATCATCCACTCTCAAAACTCCGCCATCTCACTCCCCACATCCACCACTGCTGGCGGCTCACCTCCAACTGCGCAACGCTACGCGCTGTTAACAGCCAACTGCCCAACACTACAATGGCGAATATTACTCCAACAATGCAAACCAACCACAGCCTTCACACAGCACAGTCAGTGTTTTTCATATAGAGCGCTACATGGCGTTACCAACATAAAAACCTAAACAGCCTACTTACAGAATATACACTTCTTTTGTCTGATATTCGTTGGCTGAGTCCTGGAAAACGTTTATCTGTTTGTATTGCTTTTTGAAAGAGAACGTTTTTGTTATTGAGTAAAGAAATAAATTCGGATACTATGAAATTTGATAATGAACTGAAGGATTTAATTTTTTATCTGAATGAGAATTTCCTAAACAATTTGAATTTTACATTTGCGAGGGAAGGAACACACTACTTCTGATATATTTGCAGATATTAATTCATTCCACTTTAATCTCGCATTGGTTAAATCACAACCTAACAAGAAAAACCTTTGTCATTTCCCGAACTACTATGAACTGAAACAAGAACACCAAGAAGTAAAGTTTTCATTGATTGGAGCAAGCCCTTCGGTTAGACTCTGTTCATTTGTGTTAGCACCAATAAGACCCTGTTGTTGAGCGACCGGTGGATTTTCAGGAAAGGAAGAATAGCGATCAGTTGCGAACAGTCTGAATTTTATTGCAGATCAATTTCAGCTACAGAATAGTCATCACAAGTGATGTGTTGGTAAATGTGCCAACACCTTGTAGATAGAGGCGGCCTAAATGCACGCTATCTAACGCAGACAGGCGTGAATTCTGGAACAGGATAAGTAGTGAATTCTCATAAGAAAAGTATGCAGCTCCTCGAATACTTATCTTTTATTCTTTGATGTGAATTACAGCATTCTTGATGAGACATTTCATACGATAACTATCAAACGATGTAAGGCTAATGGCGCCTTGCTAGGTCGTAGCCATGGACTTAGCTGAAGGCTATTCTAACAGTCTCTCGGCAAATGAGAGAAAGGCTTCGTAAGTGTAGTCACTAGCAAAGTCGTCGTACAACTGGGGCGAGTGATCGTCCGTATCTCGTGACCTGCCTTGTGGTGGCGCTCGGTCTGCGATCACACAGTGGCGACACGCGGGTCCGACATGTACGAAATGGACCGCGGCCGATTTAAGCTACCACCTAGCAAGTGTGGTGTCTGGCGGTGACACCACAACAAGCATTAAAACAGCACAAAGAATAAAAAAATCAGCAAATTAACAATGCTTACAGTAAGTGTCACATAGCCATATAAGGTATATGTGAAAGACAACGTGGTATAAAACGCCTGATGTAGTCACACTGACATGAAGTTCAGGCGCATTTTGAATACTGATAAACATTAGAAATGATACAGCGAGTGAATCCAAAGTGGTCGAAATCTAGTACATACCTGAAAGCTATTGATTACAAAAGAGAGCGACGATCTTCCATTGCATCATTTCCGAACATTCACTCACTCTATACAGGCATACGACTAATTTAATGAATTTTACTATAAATAAAGCCGGTGTGGCCGAGCGGTTCCAGGGGCTTCAGTCTGGAACTGCGCGACCGCTACGGTCGCAGGTTCTTATCCTGCCTCGGGCATGGATGTGTGTGATGTCCTTAGGTTAGTTACGTTTAAGTAGTTCTAAGTTCTAGGGGACTGATGACCTCAGATGTTAAGTCCCATAGTGCTCAGAGCCATTTGCACCATTTTTTTGTAAATAAAGTAGAAGAATCATTGGAATTTTTTTACATCAAACTGTAGTCGTATAACATTGCGATTTTTTTTTAATACACAAAATGGGTAAACCATTAAATAGAAAATATTTAATAGCTGAAGTATACTTGAATGAAAAATTGGGTATATCGAACATGTACCCTCTCCATAAGAGCAAACCATGAACTATGTAAGACTAAGTTATTTTATTGCAAACGAACTACACAGCTCAATGGGCATTTATTACATCAAAAATGTAGGCCCATAATTTTTTGAAATTTTTTATCCGTAAAAGGAGTAAACAATTAGAAATGAAAAAATTTAAAAGCATAGGGCCTAAGTGGCTGAAGTGTACCGTAGTAAAATTGCAGAGACCGAACACAGGTGAGGATGCTACTGTACGCATATATCAGTTTACAGACAATCATAATATGTTGATTATAGAAATGCTGCAAATACAAAGAGGGAGTTCGTAGAAGGCCAAATTTGCACCAGAAGAAATGAGCAACAGATGGCACTGACAACCCACTGGTGTAAAATGACCAGCCATTTGACAAACACAGGTTGAAACCCACATTAAAAGATACTTTTGATGTGCAGACTTTTCATAAGTCTTTCGTCGTTTTCTGAATAACCATTTACGGGTCGGTTCTTTTACCGAACAGATGGTTTCAGGAATCACGCGCTAGCTTTTTCTCACAATTACAGAAATATTCCGAAAGTTTAATTTTCTCTAATAATAAGTCTTGGTAGCCCTTTTTCGATACCAAGTGTCTTGCCACTTCATAAACTTTCTTTCACAATGCCACTGCGCAAACTAGCTCAAGCCACATCTCAAGGTCAGCGTGCAAACTAATTGATACCCATGACTTGAGATACTCCGGACAACAAAACTGAAGGATCACTTTTTCGAAACCCCGTAATCGTCCCCTATTCCGACGGAGAAGTCGGAAATTCGGCTCAAAGATGCCTACAACATTCCTCTGTAAGGCTGTAAAAGCATGGGGCACTACTACATAACCCCCTAGGGATCGGCACCGCTTGAAACAGCAAGGCGTCGACATATGGAAGAGAAAAAAAGTGGGAAGGGGGGGGGGGGGGTGGAACAACTAGGAAGTTTATGTGAGCTATAATGTGGGTTAATGATGTCACATTGGCACTAAAATTCGCCGCCATGGACGAATCACACGGATGGTCTTCACACATCTTCTTGACCACATTCCTCTACCCGCTTCTTGTGATGCCTCCGCGATGGACATCAGAACTGCAACACCCAGCGTTGACATCACGCCGTGTTCTTGTGAGTACCCAAGGAAAATATTTCGTACATATCGCCACTCGGAACCGACACAAAAAGTCCTCAGTGGGTGGCATAAAAGTTGTTAATAAAACCACCCTTTTCTTGGTTCGTTGATTCCTATACGCCGAAAACGACAGTCCACAGAGCGATGAGGAATAGGAGGACGTTCTTTGACATCATTCAACACTGTTGCCACTCCCAGGGCTGACACCCTCTAAAAACCCCGCTCTAAGGACATCGTGGGGTTGCCCCAACAGAAAAGGTGGTTTCATTGACGTTCTTTATACCACGCCCTGAAATCTCTTCGTGTGGATTCTGAGAGGTGTTGTCTCGGATATTTTTCTTCTTCAGTCACCCACAAGAAAACCACGTGATTTCAAAACTAGGTATCGTGGTTCTGACGTCCATCGCATTGGCGTCAAAAGGCGTCATTCTTCCCACGCACTATTCGCGAGTGGAGCAAGGTTGGAGGGATCAGATAGTGGTACCGAAAGTACCCTCCGCCATACACCATTAGGTGGCTTGCGGAGTATGATGTAGATGTAGGTGTGGAAGGGTGTGGGGGTGGAATGTAGATAAAAAAAGGATGTGACGACCTTCCAATCGTACGAGAAGTCCATGGTAGCGTTGGTCAGAATTTAGGTGCTAAAGTGACGTTATTAACTCTCCTAACTTTTTTTTTTGCATGTATCGACATCTTTCTGTTTGAAACAACGTCGAGGCAGAGGGTTACGTCGCAGGCGTCAAGCTTATGCACCACCAAAGAGGATCGTTGTAGGCATATTAGAGCCAAATTTAAAACTTATGCGTCAGGATGGGAGAGAATTACGTGGTTTCGAAAAAGTGGTACTTCAATTTTGTTGCACATTGGAGTTTGACGTTATCTGTGAATATTTCTAAACTGGCAATATTCTATGTACCAAAGTAAGATCTGGTGATGGCGGTACCAAGGGGAAGAAAAAATAGATATCAGTTTTTGTCGGCCAGGAGAAGTGTAATGGTTAGTTCCAAACTTCACTGCAGACGCTGTTAAAGACATGTTATTTACAGTGATGATTTAATTTTTCATCATACGAAACACCAGTACACTCTGAACTGAAGGCAGGGGCGTTTGTTTATAGTCATCTCCCTCAGCTGCCGATTAGCCATTAGGGGCATATAGGTCTCGAATCTCGTCTTATTTTGTTTATTTTGACGGAGGGGGGGGGGGGGGGGGGAGGATGGGCGGTGTTATGAAAGTCTCTATGTGCATCCAATTCCGTCAAATTTATGCGACCTGCTTATCCGCAGCACTGAAAGCAGTTACCAAGGCGTGTGCTGATTTCGATAGCTCGCGCCTCGTCAGTTGAGCACGTTCTTTAGGGGATCTTTGGTTCTCTCCCTCGTGGAACAGAGAAAGTCAGTTGTGCGAAAAGGCAGGGTGGCAGCTAGGACGGGGTGATTATGGTGCATGGTGTGTCCGGACGGCAACTGGTCAGTATTGTCGGCGCACCGTTTTTCTTGTGTGGACGTTGGCGGTTGGCGTTCTGCGCGCAGGGCGGTGCGACTGTTGACGTGCCGTGCCGGGCCAGCCTAGCGCTGTCCGGGCTATACTTGTTCACGGAGAGTTTGGAGCGATTCGGCGAAGTCCACCGGTCGTGACCCTACCTGCAGTAGGCGGCCGTAGCTCTTCACCACAGGATTCTGCTGGGCACCGAGTCAACGCCTTCTTTGGGTTCCTTGCCCGAGGAAACAGACCGGTTCCGCTTCTTTATGTTTATGGTGAGCGTCATTTATATGTTATCCAGAGACTTGCCTGCACTACCTGCTGTGGGTTGTGTTTGAAGCAGCATGGTGCTGGCATTCCACTTGGTTTCCCTGTTTCTGATCGTGCTGCGCTCCCCCATTTTCCATTTAATGTGATTTTGAATGTGTTTGTGGCATGCGTTCAACTCTCCTCTGTGGAGAAATTGGCTCATGTCTAAAGTATATACATATTTTTTAAATTCGGTTACCCAATTTTAAGTCTACATCTACATCTACATTGATACTCTGCAAATCACATTTAAGTGCCTGGCAGAGGGTTCATCGAACCAACTTCACAATTCTCTATTATTCCAATCTCGTATAACGCGCGGAAAGAATGAACACCTATATCTTTCCGTACGAGCTCTGATATCCCTAATTTTATCGTGCTGATCGTTCCTCGCTATGTAGGTCGGTGTCAACAAAATATTTTCGCATTCGGAGGAGAAAGCTGGTGATTGGAATTTCGTGAGAAGATTCCGTCGCAACAAAAAACGCCTTTCTTTTAATGATGTCCAGCCCAAATCGAGTATCATTTCTGTGACTCTCTATCCCATATTTCGCGATAATACAAAACGTGCTGCCTTTCTTCGAACTCTTTTGATGTACTCCGTCAGTCCTATCTGGTAAGGATCCCTCAGCGAGCAGCAGTATTTTTAAAGAACGGACAAGCGTAGTGTAGACAGTCTCCTTAGTAGATCTGTTACATTTACTAAGTGTCCTGCCAATAAAACGCAGTCTTTGGTTAGCCTTCCCCACAACATTTTCTGTGTGTTCCTTCCAATTTAAGTTGTTTGTAGTTGTAATACCTAGGTATTTAGTTGAATTTACGGCTTTTAGATTATACTTATTTATCGTGTAACCGAAGTTTAACGAGTTCCTTTTAGCACTCACGTGGATGATCTCACACTTTTCGTTATTTAGGGTCAACTGCCACTTTTCGCACCATTCCGATATCTTTCCTAAATCGTCCTGCAGTTTCATTTGGTCTTCTGATAACTTTATTAGTCGATAAACGACAGCGGCATCTGCAAACAACCGAAGACGGCTGCTCAGATTGTCTCCAAAATCGTTAATATAGATAAGGAACAGCAAAGGGTCCATAACACTACCTTGGGGAACGCCAGAAATCACTTCTGTTAAAGTGCAGACTGTGGTTTTAGCGATTTAATTTTAAGGTTTAGAGGCCTGTGACCAATTCCAAGTCACATTTTATCACTAGGTTGCACTTAAGAAATGAGACCCACTTTTTAACAGCTCTGACTTGTTTGTGCAGCTAGTAAATTTTTCCCTCCCGTTAGACCCAACAATAAGCCTTACGAGAAATAAGTGGAATATTTTATATGATGCTTAAATGAGGCTTGTCTCTGTTAAATTACACGTAAAACAGTGCTAAAACAATACATGAGAACTGAAATCCTTCAGAGCCTCTGATTTGGTCATTAAGCTAATAAAAGGCCAATTGTATTCCTTGGGTTGTGGATACTAGTTTGAAGACTGCGTCTGCGTTTATTAAGATTGTGGTGATATTTGTTCTTCACTTGTTGTTGTTGTTGTTGTGGTCTTCAGTCCAGAGACTGGTTTGATGCAGCTCTCCATGCTACTCTATCCTGTACAAGGTTCTTCATCTCGCAGTACGTACTGCAACCTACATCCTTCTGAATCTGTTTAGTGTATTTATCTCTTGGTCTCCCTCTGCGATTTTTACCCTCCACGCTGCCCTCCAATACTAAATTGGTGATCCCTTGATGCCTCATAATATGCCCTACCAACCGGTCCCTTCTTCTAGTCAAGTTGTGCCACAAATTTCTCTTCTCTCCAATTCTAATCAATACCTCGTCATTAGTTATGTGATCTACCCATCTAATCTTCTGAATTCTTCTGTAGTACCACATTTCGAAAGCTTCTATTCTCATCTTGTCCAAACTATTTATCGTTCACGTTTCACTTCCATACATGGCTACACTCCATACAAATACTATCAGAAACGACTTCCTGACACTTAAATCTATTCTCGATGTTAACAAATTCCTCTTCTTCAGAAACGCTCTCCTTGCCATTGCCAGTCTACATTTTATATCCTGTCTACTTCGACCATCATCAGTTATTTTGCTCCCCAAATAGCAAAACTCCTTTACTACTCTAAGTGTCTCATTTCCTAATCTAATTCCCTCAGCATTACCTGACTTAATTCGACTACCTTCCATTATCCTCGTTTTGCTTTTGTTGATGTTCATCTTATATCCTCCTTTCAAGACATTGTCCATTCCGTTCAACTGCTCCTCCAAGTCCTTTGCTGTCTCTTACAGAATTACAGTGTCATCGGCGAACCTCAAAGTTTTTATTTCTTCTCCATGGATTTTAATACCTACTTCGATTTTTTTTGTTTCCTTTACTGCTTGCTCAATATACAGATTGAATAACATCGGGGAGAGGCTACAACCCTGTCTCACTCCCTTCCCAACCGCTGCTTCCCTTTCATGACCCTCGACTCTTATTACCGCCATCTAGTTTCTGTACAAATTGTAAATAGCCTTTCGCTCCTTGTACTCGTATTTTACCCCTGCCACCTTTAGAATTTGAAAGAGAGTATCCCAGTCGACATTGTCAAAAGCTTTCTCTAAGTCTACAAATGCTAGGAACGTAGGTTTGCCTTTCTTAATCGTTCTTCTAAGGTTAGTCGTAAGGTCAGTATCACCTCACGTGTTCCCATATTTCTACGGAATACAAACTGATCTTCCCCGAGGTCCGCTTCTACCAGTTTTTCCATTCGTCTGCAAAGAATTCGCGTTAGTATTTTGCAGCTGTGACTTATTAAACTGATAGTTCGGTAATTTTCGCATCTGTCAACACCTGCTTTCTTTGGGATTGGAATTATTATATTCTTCTTGCAGTCTGAGGGTATTTCGCCGGTCTCATACATCTTGCTCACCAGATGGTAGAGTTTTGTCAGGACTGGTTCTCCCCTGCCTGTCAGTAGTTCTAATGGAATGTTGTCTACTCCCGGGGCCTTGTTGCGACTCAGGTCTTTCAGTACTCTGTCAACTCTTCGCGCAGTATCATAGGTCCCATTTCATCTTCATCTACATCCTCTTCCATTTCCATAATATTGCCCACCAGTACATCGCTCTCTATGTACTCCTTCCACCTTCCCTTCTTCGCTTAGAACTGGTTTTCCATCTGAGCTTTTGATGTTCATACAGGTGGTTCTCCTTTCTACAAAGGTCTCTTTAATTTTCCTGTAAGCGGTCTCTATCTTACCCCTCGAAAGATAAGCCTCTACATCCTTACATTTATCCTCTAGCCATCCCTGCTTAGCCATTTTGCACTTTCTGTCGATCTCATTTTTGAGACGTTTGTATTCCTTTTTTGCTTGCTTCATTTACTGCATTTTTATATTTTCTCCTTTCATCAATTAAATTCAATATTTTTTCTGTTACCCAAGGATTTCTACCAGCCCTCGTCTTTTTACCTACTTGATCCTCTGCTGCCTTCACTACTTCATCCCTCAAAGCTACCCATTCTTCTTCTACTCTATTTCTTTCCCCCATTCCTGTCAATTTTTCCATTATACTCTCCCTGAAACTCTGTACAACCTCTGGTTTTGCCAGTTTATCCATGTCTCATCTCCTTAAATTCCCATCTTTTTGCAGTTTTTTCAGTTTTAATCTACAGTTCATAACCAATAGATTGTGGTCAGAGTCCACATCTGCCCCTGGACATGTCTTACAGTTTAAAACCTGGTTCCTAAATCTTTGTCTCACCATTGTATAATCTATCCGAAACCTGTCAGTATCTCCAGGCTTCTTCCATGTATATGCCATGTAGGCATATTACAGCCAAATTTAAAACTTATGCGTCAGGATGCGAGAGAATTACTTGGTTTCGAAAAAGTGGCACTTCAGTTTTGTTGTACGGTGTAGTTCCCGCACTGACGTTATCAAGGAATATTTATAAAATGGCAATATTATATGTATCAAAGTAAGATCTGATGGTGATACCAAGGCATATCATGGGAAGTAAAAAATAGACATTAGTTTTTGTCGGCCAGGAGAAGTGTAATGGTTAGTGCCAAACTTGACTGCAGACGCTGTTAAAGACTTGTTATTTACAGTGATGATTTCATTTTTCATCATACGAAACACCAGCACGCTGTGAACTGAAGGCAGGGGCGTTTGTTTATAGTCATCTCCCTCAGCTACCGATTAGCCTTTAGGGGCATATAGGTCTCGAATGTCGTCTTATTTTGTTTATTTTTTTGCTGGCTAGGGGGGGGGGGGGTGGAGGATGGGCGGTGTTATGAAAGTCTCTATGTGCATCCAATTCCGTCAAATTTATGCGACCTGCTTATCCGCAGCACTGAAAGCAGTTACCAAGGCGTGTGCTGATTTCGATAGGTCGCGCCTCGTCAGTTGAGCACGTTCTTTAGGGTATCTTTGGTTCTCTCCCTCGTGGAACAGAGAAAGTCAGTTGTGCGAAAAGGCAGGGTGGCTGCTAGGACGGCAACTGGTATTGTCGGCGCACCGTTTCTCTTGTGTGGGCGTTGGCGGTTGGCGTTCTGCGCGCAGGGCGGTGCGACTGGTGACGTGCCGTGCCGGGCCAGCCTAGCGCTGTCCGGGCTACACTTGTTCACGGAGAGTTTGGAGCGATTCGGCGAAGTCCACCGGTCGTGACCCTACCTGCAGTAGGCGGCCGTAGCGCTTCACCACAGGATTCTGCTGGGCACCGAGTCAACGCCTTCTTTGGGTTCCTTGCCCGAGGAAACAGCCCGGTTCCGCTTCCTTACGTTTATGGTGAACATCATTTGTATGTTGTCCAGAGACTTGTCTGCATTGCCTGCTGTTGGTTGTGTTTGAAGCAGCTTGGAGCTGGTATTCCACTTGTTTTCTCTGTTTTTGGTCGTGCTGCGCTCCCCGATTTTCCATTTAATGTCATTTTGAAAGTGTTTGTGGCATGTGTTCAACTCTCTTCTGTGGAGAAATTGACTAATGTCTAGAGTATATATTTTCTCAAAAAATTCTGTGACCCAATTTTAAGCAAAGTCCAGACTGTAATTTTAGCGATTTAATTTTAAGGCCTACAGGCCGGTGACCGATTATAAGTCACATTTTATAACTACGTTGCTCTTAAGAAAAGAGACCCTCTTTTTAGCAGTTCTGACTTGTTTGTGCAGCTAGTAAGCTCCCCCCCCCCCCCCCCCCCCCCGTTAGACACCACGATAAGCCTTATGGGAAATAAGTGGAATATTTTATATGGTGCTTAAATGATGCTTGTCTCTGTTCAGTTACACGTAAAACAGTGCTAAAACAATTACATGAGGACCGAAGTCCTTCATAGCCTATGATTTGAGCATTAAGCTAATAAAAGGCGAATTGTATTCCTTGGGTTGTGTATACTAGTTTGAAGGCTGCTTCTGTATTTATTAAGATTGTGTTGATATTTATTCTTCACTTAATATACTAATAATTTTTTATCCTTGATGGGTAGAAACTCTGACTTTTGAGGGTGTACCTCACTCGAACCTGTTAACTTGCACTAGCATCGTGAAGCGAGGTAACATTCGTCGGCTCTTTAATCTTACTATTAGTTATTGGATTTCTTTCATCTCCGGGACAGAGGATTTTGTTTTATTTAATCTGTTAACTGCTTAATAGAGCTTTGCTGTTTATGTTGTAATGCACTGCCTATTCTCTCTTGGCTTGTGGTCGCTGGAGGCTCTTGGTCCTGATGTCTATATCTGGGATCAGTTGTGTCGTCTGCAGGTTAGGAAACTACGGCAGGTTAGGAAACTACTGCGAAAGCAAAGACAGCTTCACTGCAAATTTAAACGCAGCGAAAACCTCTCAGACAAACAGAAGCTAAACGATGTCAAAGTTAGCGTAAGGAGGGCTATGCGTGAAGCGTTCAGTGAATTCGAAAGTAAAATTCTATGTACCGACTTGAGAGATTCGAGCGTGCACGGAGGCTTTCCGGCAGTCGTTCTTCCCGCGAACCATACGCGACTGGAACAGGAAAGGGAGGTAATGACAGTGGCACGTAAAGTGCCCTCCGCCACACACTGTTGGGTGGCTTGCGGAGTATAAATGTAGATGTAGATGTAGGTTTGTACCCTGGCCTGACGTGGGGCCGCTCTATTACTCTGCTGTAATTATTAGATTACGGTGTGCCTCAGCATGAGTTCCAACGTAAATTATTAGTATTTAATGTTTTGATAAATATTAATTTTTTAAAATCTTTAAGAAAATATCTAAACTGTTTCGCTTGTGGTACTCCACGTTAAATGCCTTTTCTTGAGGATGAGAGCTCAAGTTTAATCTTTAATGTGTTTTTAAGTGGAGCGATGTACCTCATTTCTGTTGAGGAAAAGAACTTATTGTTCCTTAATAAACTGTTTTAAAGTACCTGGGAACAAACAATTTTCAGTAGCTTTCCCCAGCTCTTGCTCTAGAACATCTTGGCTGCCATCCTAACGTATAAAGGCTTGTTGCCTGTATCAAATACAGTTACTCCAGATACGATCACAAAATTGTGGGACGAATTAGACTATCGACAAGATGTTGATGTTCGTCAAGTATAGGTCATAGGATGTCTGTGAAAGGTAAATGGAAATTTTGGTCGTAAACGTAACTGTAAAAAAATGCTTCAAAAGTGTGTTTGTGTTTTCGTGCATATGAAGAATGCAGAGCAAGGTAGGGTAAAGCGCCAGGACGGGAGAACATTAAATATTATTTTGCTCTGGACAGTGCTGCTGCCTACAGAGAAGCGATCAGACTAATTCTTCTCAGTGAAATTGACACACGAAGCTTGTTCCGTTATTTTTAAGTAAGAACTTTTGTGATACTGAGTGCTCTGATGTGAGGTGCGTCGTTTACATTACTTTTGTTATCTCACTGTTACCTCACTTACAATACTTCTTTTACAATACCAAGGTTCAAACAACGTCTTCTGGCATACAAACATAGTTCCTTGTCAAATGTAAGGGTAGACTTCCGCAGCCGTTGTCACTGTCAACAAAATTCTTCTGATCTGTCGACTGCATTGCCAGTATACAAAATTGTCCTACGATTCGGTCACTATTGCAAGTGGCCTTCCTCTGGGCTGTGCCGACTGCAGTCAGCTCACCACAGCCCTGAGGAAGGTCACTTGCAATAGTGGCCGAAACGTTGGAGAATTTTATATACTGACAATATGGTCAACAGCCCAGAAGAATTTTATTATCATAGTTCCTTGTTCATTCTTTCAGTCTGAAAGTTCCATATGTGAACGGCTAATGTCGACACGACGTTCGATCGGGAAGATTAGCTACACTATTCGTCGTGACCAAGGTTTTCACCACAACAGTTATTTGCACGTGTCTCGCGTAATACTACAGATCAGGCTGATTTCTAAAACCATCATCTGTCTTCGTATCCCTCTCTGATGATTTGTAATTATTTCATTAATATTATTTGAAACCGTTTCTGTTTGTTACATTTGACGCAAGACAAAAATTGTTTCAGACACTATGGAATCACACTCCGCTGCAGAGTGATTTCTCCGCAATATCCTTTCTTCCAGGAGTGCTAATTCTGCAAGGCTCGCAAGAGACCTTCTGTGAAGTTGGGAAGGTAGGAGACGAGGTACTGGCAAAAGCGAAGCTGTGAGGACGGGGCGGTGCGTCGTGCTTGGGTAGCTCAGATGGTAGAGCACTTGCCCGTGAAAGGCAAAGGTCCCTAGTTCGAGTCTCGGTCCGGTACACAGTTTTAATCTGCCAGTAAGTTTCACTAGGGAATCAAGATGATTAGAAAGTATGTCTAGAAATCAGAACAACGAACATGGGACCCTGTTGCAACGGCACTGGCCACATTACCCCTTAACGTAAGGAAAAGTGAGCACTATGTATGCCGTCAGAAAAATACCTCTGTTGTTTGAAGCATAAGTGCTTACCGTTCTCCCCTAAGTTTAACAAACACAACAGAGACACATAACAGAGATTTTAGTAGTCGATCACATATTCTACATCACTATGCGCAACAATGTGCCAGCGCTAAGTTAAATTTTCGATTCCGTAGATAAACTGTTCATCTAACAATCGTCAGATGATAGTTCAAGTGATCGCTGTATCAGGCAAAAATCAACAGATACCAGTATATGAAAGCTGGCCCCTATTTTGCGCGGAACAGAGGTTGGAATCTCCCTACACGCTGGTCAGCGGGCCTGAAGATGACGTAGTAAATCGCCGAAAATGGTAGCCAAATAAAATAACAGTTTGTAAATTAGACAGTTGAAAGGTGTTCGATTTCACATCCAGTTTCATAATGGCTGATGGACAGTAGACTTCAGCTTACAACACAGACAGAAGTCTTACAGTATTTGACATTTGGACTGAAATTCTAACTACCTGGTACAATGTTTCATTAGTCGATGGATCTGCTCCATTAATAAGCATGAATTACGCATGGTACTATCACAGAGGGCAATAGTAGACTGCAACTTGCCATCTTTAATCGGCGCCGTGGAAAGTAAGCAGACTTCGACTTAGATGGTCTAAGTAGGCTATAATTAATCTACTTCAACTAGGAAATAAACAACGATAAAGTCCTATTTAAGTATTACATAGTACAGAGATATAGTAATATTAATATTTTCTGCAAACTAACGGAATCTGTGCTTTGGGAATGGTAGAGCGTACCATGCGTAAGGTCACAGACTGAAGGTGGCTACTTTCTGTTCTCCCGCAGCTGGAACGACGAAAAATGTACACAAATTGAGTAGGTCCTACTCAATCCCATCTTTGTTTACTGCGATCTAGTCTTGCATCATTAGCGTAGTCGGTATTGTAGTAATTCTATAACAACATGTGTCAAGTAATGTAGGATGACAATTAATGATTTGGCATGAGCGCTGTTTCTTAGAATTCTACATTAATAAGACAACGATTGCATGTGATTTGATCAATAAACAAAACTGCTTCATCAGGAACGCTGTAACTTCCGCCATTGCCTTATCAACATACGATAATTCATCTAGTGCAATAATGTCATACTTTCTGAACACATCACGTCCTTCGTTCTCGTTGGAGTGGGAAACCACTGACGTTGAGTGCAGAAACTAACATTCAAATCCAGATCAGATGTTATTTCTTGGTGTCATAGTTCTTCATCAGCAAATTCATGCGCAATCTTGATGTCGGATTAGTGACTAGAGTTCACTAGTAATATTTTGAAAATGACCACGAAAATAATGTAGTCAGCATTATCGTCCATAGTGGGAGATGATATCCGAGTTTATAAAGTGGCTTCAATCCATTCGAAAACGACTTCACAGTAGCACACTGCCAAAATTGTGGCTAAGATCTACTATTCGAAACAATATCTTTCATCTTCAAAATATCTCAGTGCTTTGTATATTAAAAGAACAAACAAAAAATGTCTTTCATCTTCAGAACACGCCCCGTAACTGAGTGGTCAGCGCGACAGAATGTCAATCCTAAGGGCCTGGGTTGGATTCCCGGCTGGGTCGGAGATTTTCTCCGCTCAGGGACTGGGTGTTGTGTTGTCTTAATCATCATCATTTCATCCCTATCGACGCGCAAGTCGCTGAAGTGGCGTCAAATAAAAAGACTTGCACCCGGCGAACGGTCTACTCGACGGGAGGCCCTAGTCACACGACATTTGCATTTATTTACACGCCAAAGCCTTGTAACTATTAAGAGGTCAAACGAAGATTGAGCTCCCGAAAAGAAAATTTAGGACTCAAAGCACACCAGCTACATAGCAAGTTAGCGCGCTTCTGTTTGACCACTGACTGTTTACAGGGTGACAATTATTGGACTGTATGAAAAAAACGTAAATTAGTTACAAATTACGGCATACACACACTTTATTCAGCACGTAAACGCTGCTACAGATATAGGGATTCAGGTTATGATATGTTCGATATGTCTCCCATCATTGGCGATGATGTGGCGTAGACGAATAAAGAAATTCTGCATGGCCCGATGAAGCGTCATTGTTGTCGATGACCTCCTGAATGGCTGGTTTCAGCTCAGCAGTGGTTTTGGGGTTATTGCCATAACTTTGTCTTTAATACAGCACCACAAAAATAAGTCGCATGTGTTCAGACCCGGAGAATATAGCGTCAAATTGAGGCCTGAGCCAGTGGCCTCTGGGTATCCCAGAGCCAGAATGCGGTACCCAAAGTGCTCCTCCAGGACATCACTCTCCCGCTTAGATGGGGACGAGCTCCGTCTTGCATGAACCACGTCTTGCCGAAATCAGGGTCACATTGGATAACGGGGATGAAATGATCTTCCAAAACCTCCACGTTCTGTTTGGTAGTCACCGTGACACAATGATTATTTCCCGACTGGACATTGCGCACCAAACAGTCACCCGTTGAGAGTGAAGGGACTTCTCGATCGCGAAATGTGTATTCCTAGTCCCCCAAATGAGCCAGCTTTGCATATTGACGGACCCATCCAAATGAAAGTGGACTTCGTTACATGCATCCGCATACCAATTCCCAACATGCCCTGCGCCCAACCGTGCACTTTGAACGCCCTACCACCAAATGTTCAGAAGTTATACGATTTTATTTCATATCCTTCAATAACTGTCACCCCTGTTTCAAAAGTATTGAAAAGAAACAGTCAGCAAGAGCGATAGTGCAGATTTATGAGTACACAGAACAAAATGCATAAATGCAATCAAGAAAGTATTGGTACCACACATTTATCGAGAATTAGTAGACGACATTGGAGATCAGACTACCTTTTGGGGATTAGCTGAACTCGAGATGGAGGAGCCAACAGCATAGTAAACGGCTTAAAGTCGCTGCTTTCTGGACTGAATTTGAAAATTAAAAAAAAATTCGGCTTTGAAACACACTATGTCTCTGCTGTGCCAGGAACCACCAACGATGCTCTTTAACCGCTTAAAGATAAAACCAGTAATCAAAACTTAATATTAGGTCGATGTTCCTACCATTCCTGGCAGTTTTCTGTTTGCATGCCTCACAATGGACGTTAGCCAGGAATACAGATTTTCAAATTCGAGAAACGTATAAAAAGAGACAATTTTATTATAAACATTTTGTAATACCATGAACTGTGGATCGGAGCCGTTAAGGATTTCTAAATTAGATGACTCTAGATGGATATCCAACGATCAAGCTGTACGTCACATTTTGGAGCAGTGGAAAGAATTACAATTTTTTGCTTCAAGTTGCCAGAGGAAGTGAACGAGGGGGAAATGTAGTGTAGCGTATACATATAGTCACGCTACAAATCACCCATATTTAATTTATATGAAGCCAATAGCATAGCAGGTCCAAGCAGAGAATAAACTTTTTCGAATGCAACAGTATTGATATGAAAAAACTTTACAAAATCCACTTCTGTCAGTGGTCACATTCTGAAGCCTCCTGATACAAAATATTGCTGGTTACAATGATCTGTCACTGTATATTGGGCATGTTTCGAGACAAAGTGAATATAATATCAAACATGAAGTGGCGCAAAACATCAAAAAAACAGTAATGGGTAAATTTTACTCAGACGCTTGTCAACAAATTATAAGCAAGACTGCTTATGCAGTTTGCAGTTCTACAACAAATGTCAATCTTTTCTGTACAAGGTTATTAAAGGTTATTAAACTGTCAATCATCGAAACAGCACAAGAATTTAAAAATGCTTGTGACAGTAACTGATAAACTTATTTTCGAATGGCGAAACTTGTTCATATACTATGGCAATGTAGCTCATCTACCATTAAATTCTGGTGTTAAATACTGAACTTTAAAGTTCCTTGCGACTAATGACATCGCTGTTTGGTCCCCTAACCAAATGAACCAACCAACCTAAAGTCCCTGCAGGAAACAATATTTTTTAGAAATAGCTGAATTTGCAACAAAAGTATTAACTTTACCACATTCTGTTACTGACACTGAGCATGTATTCAGCCAAATTAGCTTGGTTAAAACAAAACTCAGGAAACGTTTGTTAACTTCAAGATTAAATCAAATTTTGTATGTAAGCTTTGGACTGAAAATGGTGAACAATTGCTGTCACACTTATGATGTCCTAGACCTTGTCCTACAAAATAACAAAAGAAACATATGTACCCACATCTTCTACATGAGACCCACTGGCTCCATGTATTCAAAAAGATGCAAATGAGGCTTTAAATATTTATCTGTGCCGCAATGTGACTGATTTCAGTGTTAAGTCTTACACCATAGACGTCCTCATATATATAGGGTGGTCCATTGATAGTGACCGGGACAAATATCTCACGAAATAAGCGTCAAACGAAAAAACTACAAAGAACGAAACTCGTCCAGTTTGAAGGGGTAAATCAGATGGCGCTATGGTTGGCCCGCTAGATGGCGCTGACATAGGTCAAACGGATATAAACTGCGTTTTTTTTAAAATAGGAACTCCCATTTCTAATTACATATTCGTGTAGTACGTAAAGAAATATGAATGTTTTAGCTGGACCACTTTTTTCGCTTTGTGATAGATGGCGCTGTAATAGTCGCAAACGTATAAATACGTGATATCACGTAACATTCCGCCAGTGCGGACGGTATTTGCTTCGTGATACATTACCCGTTTTAAAATGGACCGTTTACCAATTGCGGAAAAAGTCGATATCTTGTTGATGTATGGCTATTATGATCAAAATGCACAATGGGCGTGTGCTAAGCATGCTGCTCGGTAAGCTGGACGACATCATCCAAGTGTCCGGACCGTTCGCCGGATAGTTACGTTAATTAAGGAAGTGTTCAGCCACATGTGAAACGTCAACCACGACCTGCAACAAATGATGATGCCCAAGTAGGTCTTTTAGCTGCTGTCGCGGCTAATCCGCACATCAGTAGCAGACAAATTGCACGAGAATCGGGAATCTCAAAAACATCGGTGCTGAGAATGCTACATCAACATAGATTGCACCCGTACCATATTTCTACGCACGAGGAATTGCATGGCGTGTACAGTTCTGCCATTGGGCACAAGAGAAATTACGGGACGATGACAGATTTTTTGCACGAGTTCTATTTAGCAACGAAGCGTCATTCACCAACAGCGGTAACGTAAACCGGCATAATGTGCACTATTGGGCAACGGAAAATCCACGATGGCTGCGACAAGTGGAACATCAGCGACCTTGGCGGGTTAATGTACGGTGCGGCATTATGGGAGGAAGAATAATTGGCCCGCATTTTGTCGATGGCAATCTAAATGGTGCAATGTATGCTGATTTCCTACGTAATGTTCTACCGATGTTATTACAAGATGTTTCACTGCATGATAGAATGGCGATGTGCTTCCAACAAGATGGATGTCCGGCATATAGCTCGCGTGCGGTTGAAGCGGTGTTGAATAGCATATTTCATGACGGGTGGATTGGTCGTCGAAGCACCATATCATGGCCCGCACGTTCTCCGGATCTGGGGAAAGTTGAAGGATATTTGCTATCGTGATCCACCGACAACGCCTGTCAACTTGCGTCAGCGCATTGTCAATGCATCTGCGAACATTAGGAAAGGCGAACTACTCGCTGTTGATAGGAATGTCGTTACACGTATTGCCAAATGAATTGAGGTTGACGGACATCATTTTGAGTATTTATTGCATTAATGTGGTATTTACAGGTAATCACGCTGTAACAGCATGCGTTCACAGAAATGGCGAGTTCACAAAGGTGCATGTATCACATTGGAACAACCGAAATAAACTGTTCAAACGTATCTTCGTTCTGTATTTTAATTTAAAAAACCTACAATTTGATATATATATATATATATGTGTGTGTGTGTATGTGTAACAGAGCATTAAGTGGAATGTCTATTGTCTAGGGGTGAGTAGGTAGGTGTAATACAACAGTTCTAAGCATAATTTTATTGTAACTAAACTATCCAGTAAAATACACTGATACTCTTAAAAACAAACTTTTAAAACAATACGAAATAATTGATTGAAACCAATATGTCAAAATAACTTTCCAATGAAACGTTTAATTTAACTTAATGTGGTACATAAGCCAAGAAAAACTTTACATTTAGAAGTGAATATAACACGTGCGCTAATCCTATTAAAATTACTGCAGTTCCTCATTCGTCTATCTTTGCACAGTGCAAACAGTTACAAAAGAAAGCACAACTATCAGAATTTGTCTCTGTAAGGGAAACGAAAATAACCATCTGAATACAGTACATATGAGTAGCATGACAAGTTTCCGGACTCCCCCTCCCGCAGAGTTGTCTAAGTTAAATATACGCCGCAGCTGAGCCACATAGAACACGCCCGGTATTCAGATCGCTGGGCGACGACCGTTCCAATCACCACAGCTCACTATAACTCAAAAAGGTTAATGATCGGTACTATCCACGGTGTCACCGATACCGACCAAAGGCATCTTCTGTCCGGAACACGTCGTGTAGCAGGTTGGCGCAGTCCGCGGCTCCGCTCTTCCGTCTCGCTCCCTGGTTGCAACCGTTCTCCACGTAGCTGGCTCCGGCAGTCCCTCACGGCAGTCGGCAGAGGGCGACACCTGAGTGGCGTGGCCGCGCCACACTGTAGTTCCAGCGCGGGAAGATTGTGCGTGGCATTCAAAGGTGTCGGACATGTGGTGTTTCTGACACTGTCTTTAACAAATAAGGATTACTGGAAACAATCTGGCAGATTAAAACTGTGTGCCCGACCGAGACTCGAACTCGGGACCTTTGTCTTTCGCGGGCAAGTGCTCTACCATCTGAGCTACCGAAGCACGGCTAACGCCCGGCCCTCACAGCTTTACTTCTGCCAGTATCTCGTCTCCTACCTTCCATATCAGTCTACCTTTCATATCAGCGCACACTCCGCTGCAGAGTGAAAATCTCATTCTGGAAACATCCCCCAGGCTGTGGCTAAGCCATGTCTCCGCAGTATTCTTTCTTTCAGGAGTGCTAGTTCTGCAAGGTTCGCAGGAGAGCTTCTGTAAAGTTTGGAAGGTAGGAGACGAGATACTGGCAGAAGTAAAGCTGTGAGGGCCGGCCGTGAGTCGTTCTTCGGTAGCTCAGATGGTAAAAAAAAAAAAAAAAAAGATGGTAGAGCACTTGCCCGCGAAAGGCAAAGGTCCCGAGTTCGAGTCTCGGTCGGGCACACAGTTTTAATCTGCCAGGAAGTTTCATATCAGCGCACAGTCCGCTGCAGAGTGAAAATTCTCATTAAGGATTACTTCCTTGGAGTGCTAAAATTTTAGTTACATTCATTTATTTATTACAATTATCTATGATGACAAATTGCTGTAACAATTATTAATTTTAACTTGACTGTTTTTTGTTTCAGAAATTCAATATATCTCCATAAAATGATTTAACAAAGAGAAATTTTTTAACAAATTTAAATAATTCAGTTGCTACAAAACACTAAGCATTTACTGTTAATCGTTATATTTGATTAACTGCTAAGTAATTCAGTTTTCGTTAAATTTTAATCATGTACTGTTTATTGATATCTTTCCATTAATGAATATATTCAAGTTTTGTTTCAGATGATTTTCAAATCAATTTTTAGAAATCGTAATATCTGTCTTACCGAAGCAAGTTAATCAGTATTTTTTGCTATTTTTCACATGATATTTCGGCTAATGATAAACTAGTTTGGTTTTTGTGGTAGGGTTAAACACAGGTACAATTGTATTTAAGTGGAGTTAGGAAAGGGTAAAGTTACTTTCAAATAAGGTTTTTTGTTAAGCTATTTATTGTATAGAATTGTTCTTATAAAATTTATTTTGGTGGGTTTACAATTTGATAGACATATTAATGGTAGATTTGTGATCGGTAGTCGGTGAAAGTAGTAGACATATTAACGGCAGATACTGTATTTGGTAGAGATCTCCATGGACTTGCTTATGGTAGAGGTTTCGTGCGGCAGGCTTCCAAATAGTTGAGAGGCTGCTAGATAAAAGCAGCATTTGGTAGAACTGTTTATTCATATAGTTATTTTCTAGCAGTTACTGTGATTTAATTAGCATTTTTTAGCATTTCTGTGAACTTCTGAATAAGTTTGGCATTTTCCAAATTCAGATTGGGAATAAAATAGTTTTTTTGTTGGGTTGGCAGCATTGGTCAGAATGCTTTGTAGTAAAATATTATGTTAATCATTTTGAATTACGCTTTTTTTAATATTTACACTACATATAGTGCCAGACTGTGTTCTGTTAAATTTTAATACTTTATATTTTTAATACTTGACATATGGTGTGTTGGTGATTAGAGTATGACAGCATTTTAAATTTTTTAAATTAGATCAATGATTACATAAAACAGTGAAGATTATTACTTTTTTTTGCTCCTGGAATACGTTGTATATGCAGCTTCCTACTGGTACCGGCCTGCTCAGCGATTCAGTAATATAGATAATCTCTATAATAGTTTCTTTCATAGCGCAGTAGTATTGATTGAGTATTTAAAGGAAGAGACTATTTACATCGCACTCAATAATGTACACAATACTCAGCTTATTACGTCATACAGACATTTCTTCATAATGAAACTTCCTGATAGATTCAGGTCGGGATTCAAACCAGACGCCTTGTATTTTTTTGGGCGGTGCTCTCACTGACTGAGCATTCAGGCATGATGAACGGCGCAGGATGCGTATTCACAGCTTTGCTTCGGCCAATACCTCATCTCCTACTTTTAAATTTCACAGAACGTCTGCTGAATACCTAATGGGACCAGGCACTCCTGGATGAAATGGCTTACTCACAGCTTGGGGGAATGTATGCAGAGCGAATCTGTCTGTCTTCTGCAGTGCATGCAATGCATGAAACAACAAAGAACAAGGCAAAGGTACCGGTTCCAGTACCACTTCGGCATACGGGGTTGTTGTGTTAGGAAGTTTCAAAACGGCACACTCTCTGCAGTGGAGTGAGGGATTCATTCTAGAAAGTGACAGGTTCTCATTTATCTCTGGCATTGTTATCCCACAAAACACTGAGATTAGAACTCCAATTCAGTCTTACCCGAATGTTCCTTAGCTCTAAATGATTCTGTGTCATTCTAGATATTCTGTACGAATATCATGGAAACAGTTTATACATAGCTGTACACACACGTTACCAACTGTGCAATGAAACTGTCATCTAAGTTCTCTGTCAAGTTTTGATTATAAACTGCGCAGTTCACTTCCACTGCCAAACATTCTAAAGTGACCTAAGTTCAAGTGTTCATACCTAAGAAGGAGGTTTCGTTATTAAACTTTCTGAAGTGATCAAAGATCAGATGTTCATACCTAATAAGGAGAAATATATCTAAAGGACAAACTTTCTATTAAAATGCAAGGAGAAAGTGGAAGATAACTTACAGGATGATCCAAAACGATCTTTATAAATTTGATCACATGCTTTTCAAAAATGTAGATGGGTAGAAAGATGCGGTTTGTGGCATAATGTACACACATAGATAACTTTTTTGTTTGTTTTCTTTGTGGAATAGTTGATAGAGACGAAATATAACGGTCACGTCCAGCGTAACTCCCAGATAACGTTACGCAGGCGCACCTCCTTTACGAGTTCTGGGTGTCAGCACGAGCGATGCAGATGTGGGATGGGACCAATAATCATTTATCCGTAGCCCAGCCAAACCAGTCCGCGAGCCATCTCGACAATTGCAGCCACCGCCAACCACGATGCATAGGGTGCTACAAAAAAGACTGAAGCTACATGCCTACAAGATGTAACTGCTGTTGCGCACCAACCTGATGACAGGCCAGAAAGTAGGGCATTTGCACTAGAGTCTTAATCGCATCGACGATCACCTGGACTATCCGAAAAAGGTGATGATACGGATGAAGTTTGCTTTCATGTCTCCAGGGAGGTAAAATAACAAGAAGTGATTATCCGGGACTCTGAGAACCTGCGCATTACCATGGAGACTATGCACGACAGTAAGATGGTAAACGTGTGGCGTTGTTCGCTTCATGACCATGTAGTGGGACCTTTTTTCTTTGCAGAGGCACCAACAACCTCGTCTGTTCATCTGGACGTGTTGCAACAGTTTGCATTTCCACAGGTCGAAGAACTGCAACCTGAAATTATGGTGCAGCAGGATGGTGCCCCTACTCACAGTAACTCGATCGTTAGGAAGTCTTTGGACGACACGTTTCTAAATCGCTATATTGGCAGAGGAGGGCCCATTTCCTTATCCCCGATGTCTCCAGACATGATCAAATGTTCAAATAGCTCTGAGCACTATGGGACTTAATATCTGAAGTCATCAGTCCCCTATACTTAGAACTACTTAAACCTAACTAACCTAAGGACATCACACACATCCATCATGCCCGAGGCAGGATTCGAACCTGCGACCGTAGCAGCAGCGCGGTTCCAGAGTGAAGCACCTAGAACCACTCGGCCACAGCGGCCTGCTCAGACATAATCCCATCAGACTTTTTCTGTGGGGCTTCACGACGAACCCGTTGCAGGACTTGCAGTAACTGCTAGATCGCATCGGTGCAGTAATTACACATGGTAATGAGGACATGGAAGGAACTCCAGCATCGCTTAGGTGTCCTGTGTGCTACAACTGGAACGATGTCCACAGGAAACAAAACGCAAACTCATGCATCTTAGAAATGCAGTAACACGAAATGTCAGTCTCCTGAAACAGTTTAAATATTGATTTCCATTTCTCTGCTTCTTGGTCAGAACGTGAACCACAATCTACCCTTTGGTTTTGAACTGCATGGTTCAATAATGTACTTTCATCAAATAACTCATCGGAATTCATGGAATCTTTTAAAAGATCATTAACAAATTTTGTACTCTCTTCTAAATCTGTTATTAAATTTGTCCACTGAAAGTGACTAACTTTATCAAAACTGTTTCATCACAACTCTAAGTATTGGACACTAGAATTTAAAAAATTGTTTAAGCTTGACAAAAATTTTTGTCGCAGAATATCATTAATACCTTTTAAAGTGTGTGTCTGTTCTTTCGCGGGAGATGTAAAATTTGTAGGTTTTTCTTTCCTGAAGTTGAAAAATTAGTTCAGAATATGTCTGAAAGGTTTCTGTTGCCGTGATAGAGTTAGCTTACAATTTCAGAACTACATTATTAAATAACTGTAGAGGACTACATAAAAATTTCTAAACAGGTCACTTTCTAGACTTTCAAAAAATCAAATAAAAATTGTAGGCATTTGTCATAAGGAGTATGATTTTAGGCCATCACAAATCGAACGAATTCTTTCTATTGCAACTACAAAATTATGGAACACTGTGCCGCTACAAAGCAATACTTCTTTGTAATCTGTTCCCACAAATTCACAAAACTCTTTAAGTTCCTTTACTTTTACTGTATATATGTAAAAATATTTATAAACTTTTATGAAAATAACTTCTATGTCCAGCAGTAGAAAATCACTGATTTGTATACAATGTGGGCTGAAAAACCAGCTTCTAAAATTGGTCTATCTAAGTCATTTTAAGCCTTTTTGAATCCGTGTTCATTCTTCTTACTACCTCATACTACCATTACTATTATTGGTATTATCAGCAGTATAACAAACCAACTTTTCTTCAAGTTTGTATTTTTTTAGACACTGTTAAAGGTACTGACAATGAATCAAAATCGAAATTTCTGAATAAAACTTAAATATCCTTCTCCGTACTGTAATACCTTACCACAATCAGGACAAGCTTTACTTCACTCCAGTTTGAGCTATACAAGCTATACATTATCAAATATTAATGGAGAAATAAAGTTAAGTGCCCCGGTTCTTCTTCTAGCAGATGAAAATTTTGGGTCATATAACTTTTTAAGCAGGTTAGATTTACATCAAAATATTTTGAAACTGAGCTTCTGTCTAGCAGTGTGGTCTGAAAATGTAGCCCTTTTAACAGCAAACTCCAGATGATTGTTATTCCCACCCTTGCCTTTCAAAAAATCTCTTAAGCTTGGTGAAGCAGTAATATTAATAGCACTCCTATGTTCTTCTGCTTTCAGATGGTCTTTAAGGGGACTATAAATGGTCATTCCGCTGAAAAATTTTAATTTTTGTCTATATGCAGAAACTTTATTTGGAATTGTGTGATGAATTTCGTGCACAATTTATTAAATTTCGTTCACTGGAAGTATCATTAATTTAGTTTTATTACCTACGTGAGACATTTCTAGGATTTCATGAACCATTGCTCAGTTAAAAATTAATATCTCAAGAACTGTATGGTCTAGAAGGCTTTAGTATAATTTAAATTACTGTGGAAATCTTTGCTTCATAAGTTGTCAGGACAGGCATAAGATTTGAATTCTTGTCCACATTGTGCATGCGATATTGTTGGTACAGCAGAGGAAGCAAAGCTGCTGAAGACACTACTGTCTGATGGCGATGGTATTAGGAGTTGTCTGCTAGGCAGTACCATCATTCAACTATCAGAATACTATGGTTATGCCATAATAAGCAATGAAAATGACACAGCTGTATGAAAAAGGCTGTGAAGGCAATCTTTTTCCGTGAAGTACCAACAGATGTCAAGTCGATCAACCATTTTCATTCAGGCGAGCGGTGTAAAAATAAAAAGCTTTATCAAGTGTAAGTTTAGGTAAGTTTACCACAAGGGTTCTTTACCTGAAACCAATAGAGTTTACAGAGATATGGAAAATCCAGATCTAGTGCAGACATATCTTACAGGGTAAGCACGAAATATGAATGAATCATTCAGCGAAGTTATATGGACAGGAGTACCTAGAAATATATTTGTGGGGTTCCATTCATCGAAACTTGGCCTCTATGATATTGTCATCGTATTTAATGAGGTAACACTGGTAGACTGAAAGTCTTGGAGGATCTGAGAGGGAAGGCTGGCTGAACTATGCCAACATTACTGGAAGAACTGGACAAGGAGCGTTTTTACGAAACTGAACTACAAGTCCAAAAAGTGTCAAAGGATGCAAGATCATTGAAGACGAGGAAGAAGTTGCATTCAGACAATGTAGGAGATGATGAAGACGATAGTGCTACCGCATTTGAAATGTGTTTTCTGTTAATATGTGAGTTGTAATTGCAATTACTGGAAAACATAATTTTCTCAGACAGTTGGCCCGTTTTCTCAGAAACCATAGAAACGCTTAAATATTTTACAGTTAATTTACAATACTCTTGTGATACTACATGTCTAAATGGTAGAGCTTATGTATTTCCAGTAAAACGCACCAAAGTTTAAGGTGAAAATGTAGCAAAAAGACACAACAGAAAAAATTCCATACTAACTCCTAAAATATATACTTCAACGAAACTAGAGATGCAAAAGTTTCATTAAGCTGCCTGAAGAAGTTCTTCAGAAAATAGGTCGTGAAATTAACAGATTTAACATTAGCGGGATTTGCCACTCGTACTCCCCTTATCTTCAACATTTCCTTTATGTGCAGCAGAAATTTCTCCACCACATAGCGCGCAATCATTGTCACTGTCATTACACGGTTTCAAAAATTTTTATTCCTATCTCAGGTTAGCATTAAATAAACACTTTCTTTTGCCCACTGCAAAACGATGAGACAAAAAAAGAAATGATATAAAATAGAAAACTTGTAGACGAGTTACTTTCCACACGAAAACAACATGAACACATTGCCCCTGTTGTGATACCAAATGAAAAGTTGTGGCAGAAATGGTTCCCGCACCTCACCATGAACATCAGCACTTGCTCGAAGGTCTGCGGAGGTAGAGAGGCACCGCCGTACCAAGATTATTAAAACCGTGGTATCGAATATATAGGTCTAAAAGTAAAAAAAAAAATCTCGTCCGTCATAAAATACACAAATCCTGGACATCTCTGCAACCCCAGACAGCACTAAAAATCCGAAATGTTCAGTCTAGTCGCAGACGCATGAAAAGCCTGGACAGTACTATGCCTTTATCAATTGCTGTATAACTTATAACCTTTACAGAAAAACGTTAATTTTAGAGTCTTGTTCCTTACCCCGTCATACCCCATGGATAAATATCTGCGGCCACCCATGCGTGTAGGCCATTTTAAAGTATATACACGCTGAAGCGTGGAAATGTGTACTTCATCATAAATTTTTATCTGCGCTTTGAGATGTGTATCCACTTACACTCTTGGGAGTCATATTGTATAACGTAAGGGATATTTCAGCACAGTAATTCACTAATTTTTTCTAAGGGGACGTTTCACTATCATCTGTCAGTACATCAGACACTGGACGAACGTGATTTCGGGAGTCGGAAAGAATTTTGTCTGTTTGCCCTTCAGCTTTGTGCTCCTTACCGATGAAGCAATGTTTACAAACCAAGCTAATGTAAATCTGCACTGTTGTTGGTATAAAACGTATTCTCCAAGACAACATAGTTTTAATTCCTATGTTTTTACTTATATGTTATATTGTCTTACAATGTAGTTATTATATGATAGCAGAGAGTACTAAAACTCAGACCAATTAGAGAATAAGATATTAGGACCAAATACATATTGAAATATCGAAACGCGATTTCGGCAAATGATAGAGCGTCAAGGGGCACTATCTTTTTTTGGGTGGGGAGGGGGTTAATGTTTTTAGAATGTGAGAGTAACGTGGCAGGAATTGGCATTAGCGGTGCATACACCGCCAGGCAGAGCTCTCGTGCTACGCTCTGTGAGAATGTCAACACATTTGCATTTTTTTTTTTCTGCACTACGGGCTGCTCGTTTCTGCTTCAACATTCGTTGCGTGCAAACATGTATACCAATGATGAGAAGTTGGATATATTACTTTTATGTGCTGAATGTCAAAGAAATACCGTAAAGCATTACAATGATATAGGGCTACCTATCCGGATCGCCAATGTCCGACACGCCAGGCACTTGTACGAATTATTAAGACGCTTGTGCGGACAGGGTGCTTCAACGTCGAAAAGAGAAAGAAGACTGCAACTGACAGAGAACTCGAAGAAGCTGCTCTGGTTACGACACTACTGATTCCGCATAGAGGTACGAGACATATTGCCAACGAATGTGGAGTCAGCCTGAGAGTGTCATACGCATCTTCCACCGACAGAATTTCCTTCCCTATTGTAAGTAGTCTGTTTAGGTTTTTATATTGGTAACGCCACGTAGCACTCTGAAAATCACTGGCTGTGCTGTGTGTAGTCTGTGGCTGGTTTGCATTGTTGTTGGCCATTGTAGTGTTGGGCAGCTGGATGTGAACAGCGCGGAGCGTTGCGCAGTTGGAGGTGAGCCGCCAGCAGTGGTGGACGTGGGGAGAGAAATGGCGGAGTTTTGAAATTTGTAAGTATGGATGTCATGAACTGCTATATATATTATGACTTTTGAACACTATTAAGGTAAATACATTGTTTGTTCTCTATCAAAATCTTTCATTCGCTAACTATGCCTATCAGTAGTTAGTGCCTTCAGTAGTTTGAATCTTTTATTTAGCTGGCAGTAGTGGCGCTTGCTGTATTGCAGTAGCTTGAGTAACGAAGATTTTTGTGAGGTAAGTGATTTGTGAAAGGTATAGGTTAATGTTAGTCAGTACAATTCTTTTGTAGGGATTTTTGAAAGTCAGATTGCGTTGCGCTAAAAAAATAATGTGTGTCAGTTTAGTGTTGATCAGAATAGGTAAAGAGCGAAATGTCTGAAGTTCAGTTTTGCTCAGCTGTTTGAAAATCAAATAACGTAAGGATATACCAGCACAGTAATTCACTAATTTTTTCTAAGGGGACGTTTCACTACCATCTGTCAGTACATCAGACACTGGACGAACGTGATTTCGGGAGTCGGAAAGAATTTTGTCTGTTTGCCCTTCAGCTTTGTGCTCCTTACCGATGAAGCAATGTTTACAAACCAAGCTAATGTAAATCTGCATAACAAGCACTACTGGGCAGCCGAAATCCACACTGGCTTCGTGAGGTGCAACGTCAACGGCTTTGGAGCTTAAACATGTGGTGGGGCATCATAGTAAATTACACTGTGGGATGTTATTTCATGCTAGATGTTTGAAATGGATATTCATAAGCACACTTTTTTACGATCATGCTGCTGGTTCTTATAGAAGAGGTCCCACTGGACATTCGACAGTGTATGTGGCTGCAACACGACGGTTGTCCACCTCACTCGTTCCGTGTTGCAAAGCAAATACTGAATAAGAAATTTCCTGAACGTTGGTTAGGACGAAATTCCGTTGTCAACTGGCCTGCGAAGTTCCTCCATGTGTCTCCTCTTCATTTCTTTCTTTGGGGAGCCGTCAATAGTGCAGTCTATGACGAAGACCAACTAACCAACTATGCCAGACATATGTGTTATCGAATCGTAAGGTCAACAGTTTGAACACATGCTTAAATAAAGACCAAGTTCTTTTTTTTTTTTTTTTTTTTTTTTTAAGACAAAAATTAAGTTATGTGATTTAGGTGTGTGTATCAAATTGTACTGCAATGTCAAATAAGACGACAGCGTCTACTGCACGTAGCTAGTAACACTGTCATTATGTGCTTACGTTCAGCATAAAACGACGTTTCTTTAAGAATATTTATTTTGCAATGCACAGGTGGTCACCAAAGTATTTTTAATAAAATGTCTAATTCAAAGAATGTATCCCATTTGATATAATTTAGAGCAGTGTAGGCAGCGACAGTCGTCCGACTGCACGTACTTTAAGAAGCATACAGCTTCGTACAGGAAAAGATAGGACAAATCTTCCTTCTAACGTTTAGATGTGTAACACAGTAGTCGCTTTTGCAACGTATAAGACCTCTTTGTTTTAGATTTCTCTATTTCAACACACGTAAATCTGGGAGCAAACACAAATTTGAAATAGTTTTCCTAAGCCCTTTGAGAGACGCTAGATTCTAGACTATGTCGTATTTCATCTACAAAATTCGTAGGTAAACTTGCATCTAGGTCGTAAATTGGTTCAAGGGGAAATGAAGGTTCATTTTCGTAGCGCAGGCCTCCCTTACTGCGTACAACTACGCAGCCTGGTCCGAGAGGTCTGCTTGACAGTGTTGGCACAGAAAATGCCACCGCGGCGTCACATTCTAGGTCATGTCTCGATTTTTTTTTTACGACAGGTTGATACCAGCGCTAAAATCACTAACCAAAAAAAAAATAAATAAATAAAAAGTATGCGTGCCTTTCGGCGCTCTAACATTTGTCGGGAACCGCGTTTTTATATGAGCAACCGTTCACGAAATAAAATGGGTGTTACGTCGCATGTGACTTACCTATTTTATTTAATGTGTACACTAACGATCAACCACAGCCTCAAGGATGCAAAAGTTTCATATATGCTTGTGACCTTGCTCTTTCTGCCCAGGGCAATCGGTTTGAAGATGAAGAGAGAATGCTTACACACGGTCTTCAACAGCTTGTTACTTACTATGAAAAGAATCAACTCGCACCCAATCCTAAGAAAACGCAAGTGTGTTCATGCCATCTGAAATATAAACAAGCTGACAGGAAACTTGAAATATTCTGGAATGGAGTTGCACTAGTTGTTCCCACCCCAGGTATTTGGGTGTCACTCTCGACCGTACACTAACCTACAAGGAACCTTATCTGAAGCTGAAGCAGAAAGTATCCTCCAAAAACTGCCTTCTTTGGAAACTGGTGGGATCGAACTGGGGTACACATCCACAAACATTAAGAACAACAGTTCTTGCCTTATGCTATTCAGCTGGAGAGTGTGATAGACCAGTGTGGTACAACTCGGTACATGCAAAGCAGGTTGATGTAGCATTAAATGACAGCTGTAGGACTGTTACAGGCTGCCTAAGGCCAGCCCTCATGGACAAAGTTCAATGTCTCGCTGGGATTGCTCCATGTGACATCAGAAGAGAGGTGTCCGCTAACATCGAGAGCCATAAATCAAATACAGTGACCTTACATCCACTCTTTGGACATCAACCTGTCAAGCCAAGACTAAAGTCCAGGAAGAGTTTCCTAGCAACTTCACAGCCCTTACAAGGATCAGCTGTAGCTACCCGAATCACCAAGTGGAGAGAAAGATGCCAACACCGGTCAAACTGGATGACACCACAAGGATCCCTGCCGCCTGGACATATGGAGAAGTGGGTCATGTGGAAGTCCTTGAACAGACTACGGACCGAAGTCGGAAGATCGAAGGACGATCTCCTTAAATGGAACTTCCAACTGCCAAATGCCAACACAAGACTGTGCGAATGCGGTGAATTGCAGACAACCCGGCATCTCTTCAAGTGTAACTTATGCCCAATCAGCTGTAGCATGAAGGACTTAACATCTGCAGCACGCAATGCTATCAAAGTTGCCCAATTCTGGGTGAATGCTGTATAGTTTTCTTTGTATGTATTGTATATGTGTTCGTTTTAGTGTACCTCTGACACGAATAAAGAAAGACCCTGTACATGTAAGACGTGGAGTGTTTCACTGAATTGAATTAAGAAGACAGTTCCATACACGTCGACGGAAAAAAATCACAACACCAGAAAGGAGTTGTGCGACGTGAACGAAAGATGGCAGGCTTGTTTCTCATTTCCCACCGGTGGCGCTACTATGGGGATGCAAATCAGATTTGCTTTACACATATGCTGTAACGTTCGTGAGCGTTACTTACCTTTAGTTAATTTTGAGATTGGTCGTGGCGAGTTGATGTCAGGCAAAGAAGCCTTTAAGGCTTAATTATCGGCACATCATTGATTTCGAACGAAATCGTGTAATAGGGCTACTAGAAACTGGATGTTCCTTCTACGATACTATAGTACGACTCGTACGAGATTGTTGGTAGCTGTTGTCACGAGGATGTACGGTCTCTTGGCACTATCGAGAGGGAAGAGGATCGTGTTCGTCCTATTGCTCTGGCGCATCTTACTGCATCTACAGCAGGAACTAGAGCAGCAGCTGGCACAACAGTGACGCAACGAACTGCTACAATTCGGTTACTTCAAAGACAACTTGTAGCCAGCCGCCGTGTAGCGTGCATTCCACCGACCCCAAACCACCCCAATCTCAACTTCAGTGCTGTTAAGCGAGAGTTCACTGGAGAGCAGGGTGGAGCTCCGTTGTGTTTCCTGTTGAAAGCTGGTTCTCAGTACAACGAAGAACCAATCACAAGTTTCAAATTTCCCTTTTTTTATTCATTCGATGACTAATTTCGTGCCGGGACCCATTTTCAAATCATCGTAACATAGTCAAAAATGGGATTTTCGAAAATGCAAAAACGTGTCAAAAACGTGCAAACGGACAGTTACAGTGCGTAAAGACTAACCATCGATTGAGTGAAGAAAGGGAAGTTTCCAGGTGATTAACAGAAGTTGCTGACCCACATCTGTTGCAGCTTGCTGGAAGTTCTTAAAGCTGGTTCTGCCTCGGCGCCAGTGGTGGCTGTTTGTTGGTTAGGAGGCCAGTTGTAGGCCTGCAACCAACATGTCGGCATGCTAGACACACTGGACCTACACCTGGAGTTATAGTCTGGGATGCGATTTTGCATTACGGCAGGTGCAATCACTCGGTTATCCCACACACCGTGACTGCAAAACTGAACGTCCGTCTGGAGATTCCACCTGTCCTGCTGCCACTCAAGAACCGCAATCCAGGAGGCCGTTTCCAACAGGATAACGCTCGCCCATGTACCGCTGTCGTATCCCAACATGCTCTACAAAATATCGACATGTTGTCTTTGACTGCTCGATCACCAGACCTGTCTCTAATCGATCACATATGGGACATCATCCGACGGCAGCTCCTGCATCATTCACAAACAGCATTACCGTACTTATATTCACAAACCAAGTGCAATAAGCATGGCACCCCATGCCACAAACTGACATCGGAAAAGTGTACAACACAATGCATGTACGTTTGACACTTGTATTCAAAAGTCTGGCGGTTACACCGGTTGTTAATGTACCAGCATTTCGCATTTTCAATGGCTTATCTTTCACTTGTATTAACATTTGATCTTGCAATGTTACTCGCTTAAAAATGTCAACTAGACAAATGTGTTCCCGAAGTTTCACTACTATACTTTAATTATTTTTTTCGTGATGCGAATTTTTGCCGTTAGTGTAATTCTCCTCTGTCATTGCGAAATTTGAGTGCAAGACTGCATTCTTTAAATAATCACATTGCAAAATAATGCCTAAATAAAAGCTTGTGGTGGAAGTAAACCTGTGATTTTTTTCACTACGCAGACATACAACTACCACTACTACTACTACTACTACGTGATCAGGCCCAGTGGACCGCACGCATCTACAAGTTTCCTCCTCCACTGTATTCTGTCCATTGCTGGTATCCGCCATTCGTCCACATCTATTGACACTTGGTTTAAATTCTCATGGAGTCCATCCTTCCAACGCTTCTTGGGTCTCCCTGGCAGTCTCTTTCCTGTAGGTGTGAAACAGAAAAGTCTTTCGAGTGCAGTTCGTTTTTCTCCGAAACATCGGATGCACGTTCATGGCCACTCCTTACATCACTTGTGTCCTTGCAACACAGCCGTCATAAATCGTTAAGGATTACATACACGACTTTCGAGTATGTTGCTTGCGTGTTGTGAGCTGAGATTCGAGACAGCCTTGTCCGAGACTGCCTGTTGGGCGTGTAACCTCGAAAATGCTACATTTGTACATTTATGTAACCGGTTCGAGACGCAAACAATTTTTATTCTCTGTTTGTGGTAGGATGATTCTGTTTACAGCGCGGGAGCAACTGTTTGGGGGTTGGTTGTGAAATGCGCAGTCAAGGAAAAACACGAATGTGTTCCGTCACTCCCCCGACTCATGCAGGGACCGTAGACAATCGGAGCTTCAAATGGCAATCTCGAAAAGTACTCAAACATATGACTAATGACTTTTTAAATCGACTCTGCCAAAATGATCGTAATGCTATTAATTTATTAAGATAAATGGCTGTGCCCTCCTGTGAACCACGGACCTTCCCTTTGGTGGGGAAGTTTGCGTGCCTCAGCGATATAGATAGCCGTACCGTAGGTGCAGCCACAACGGAGTGGTATCTGTTGAGAGGCCAGACAAACGTGTGGTTCCTGAAGAGTGGTAGAAGCCATTTCATTAGTTTCAGGCGCTACAGTCAGTATGAGTGACTGATCTGGCCTTGTAACATCAAACAAAACGGTCTTACTGTGCTGGTATTGCGAACGGCTGAAAGCAAGCCGAAAATACAGCCATAATTTTTCCCGAGGACATGTAGCTTTACTGTATGGTTAAATGACGATAGCACCCTCTTGGGTAAAATATTCCGGAGGTAAAATAGTCCCCATTCGGATGTCCCGGCAGGGACTATTCAGGAGGACGTCGTTATCAGCAGAAATAAAACTGGCATTCTACGGATCGGAGCGTGGAATGTCAGATCCCTTAATTGGCAGGTAGGCTAGAAAATTTAAAAAGGGAAATGGAAAGGTTAAAGTTAGATGTAGTGGGAATTAGTGAAGTTCGGTGGCAGGAGGAACAAGACTTAGGCTCAGGTGAATACAGGGTTATAAATACAAAATCAGAACAGGGTACCAAGAGACAAGATAAAATGATGATTAAAAAATAGATACACAGACGAGCTACTACGAACAGCATAATGAACACATTATTGTAGGCAAGATAGACAAGAAGCCCACGCCTAACTCAGTAGTACAAGTTTATATGCCAACTAGTTCCGCAGATGATTAAAAGAGTGAAGAAATGTATGATGTGATAAAAGAAATTATTGAGATAGTTAAGCGAGACGAAAATTTAATAGTCATGGGGGACTGCAGTTCGATAGTAGGAAAAGGAAGAGAAGAAAAAGTAGTAGGTGAATGTGGGCTGGGGGTAAGGAACGAAGAGGAAGCCACCTGTTAGAATTTTGAACAGAGCATAACTTAATCATACCTAACTCTTGGTTTAAGAATCATGAAAGAAGGTTGTATACGTGGAAGAGGTATGGAGACACAGGAAGGTTTCAGATTGATTATATAATGATAAGACAGAGATTTAGGAACCAGGTTTTAAATTGTAAGACATTTTCCAAGGGCAGATGTGGACTTTGACCACAATTTATTGGTTATGAACTGTAGATTAAAAGCCGGCCAGGGTGGCCGAGCGGTACTAGGCGCTACAGTCTGGATCCGCGCGACCGGTACGGTCGCAGGTTCGAATCCTGCCTTAGTCATGGATGTGCGTGATGTCCTTAGGTTAGTTAAGTTTAAGTAGTTCTAAGTTCCAGGGGACTGATGACCTCAGAAGTTAAGTCCCATAGTGCTCAGAGCCATTTGAACCATTTTTTTTTGTAGATTAAAACTGAAGAAACTGCAATAGGGTAGGAATTTAAGGAGATGGAAACTGGATAAACTGAAAGAACCAGAGGCTGTAGACAGTTTCAGAGAGTGCATTAGGGAACGATTGACAAGAATGGGGGAAAGAGATACAGTGGGTGAAGTATGGGTTGCTTTGACAGGTGAAATAGTGAAGGCAGCAGAGGATAAAGTAGGTAAAAAGACGAGGGCCAGTAAAAATCCTTGGATAACAGAAGAGATACTGAATTTAATTGATGAAAGAAGAAAATATAAAAATGCAGTAAATAAAGTAGGTGAAAAGAAATACGAACATCTCAAAAATGAGATCGACAGGATGTTCAAAATTGCTAAGCAGGGATGGCTAGAGGACAAATGTAAGGACGTAGAAGCATGTGACAAAATGGGTAAGATAGATGATGCTTACAGGAAAATTATAGAGACCTTTGGAGAAAAGAGAACCACTTGTATTAATACCAAGAACTCAGCACTGTCCTAAGCAAAGTAGGGAAATCAGAAAAATGGAAGGAGTATATATAGGATCTATACAAGAGCGATGTATTTGAAGGAAATATTACGGAAATGGAAAAGGACGTAGATAAAGATAAAATGGAAGATGTGATACTGCGTGAAGAATTTGACAGAGCACTGAAAGACCTAGGTCGAAACAAGGCCCGGGAGTAGACAACATTCCATTAGAACTACTGATGGCCTTGGGAGAGCCAGACTTGACAAAACTTTTCCATCTAGTGAGCAAGATGTATAAGAAAGGCGAAATACCCTCAAACTCCAAGAAGAATATAATAATTCCAATCTCAAAGAAAGCCGGTGCTGACAGGTGTGAAAATTACCGAACTGTAAGTTTAATAAGTCACGGTTGCAAAATACTAACACAAATCTTTACAGATGAATCGGAAAACTGGTAGAAGCCGACCTTGGGGAACATCAGTTTGGATTCTGTAGAAATGTTAGAACGTGCGAGGCAATAGTGACCCTATGACTTATGTTAGAAGATAGGTTAAGGAAAGGTAAACCACCGTTTCTAGCATTTGCAGACTCAGAGAAAGCTTTTGACAGTGCTGACTGGAATACTCTCTTTCAGTCTGAAGATGGCAGGGGTAAAATACAGGAAGCAGAAAGCTATTTACAATTTGTACAGAAACCAAATGGCATTTATAAGAGTCGAGGGGCGCGAAAGGGAAGCAGTGGTTAAGAAAGGAGTGAGACAGGGCAGTAGCCCATCTCCGATGTTATTCAATCTGTACATTGAGCAAGCAGTAAAGGAAACGAAATAAAAATTTGGAGAAAGAATTAAAATCCATGGAGAAGAAATAAAATCTTTGAGGTTTGCCGACGACATTGTAATTCCGTCGAGGCAGCACTGGACCTGGAAGAGCAGTTGAACGGAATGGACAGTGTCTTGAAAGGATAATGGAATGTAGTCGAATTAAATCAGTTGATGATGAGGGAATTAGATTAGGAAATGAGACACTTAAAGTAGTAGATGAATTTTGCTATTTGGGGAAAAAAATGATGATTGTCGAAGTAAGGAGGATATAAAAAGTAGAATGGCACTGTCAAGGAAAGCGTTTCTGAAGAAGAAAAATTTGTTAACATCGAGTATAGATTTAAGTCTTAGGAAATCTTTTCTGAAAGTGTGTGTATGGAGTGCAGCCTTGTATGGAAGTGAAACATGGACGATAGCTGGTTTAGACAAGAAGAGAATAGAAGCTTTCGAAATGTAGTGCTACAGAAGAATGCTGAAGATAAGATGGGTAGATCACGTAACTAATGAGGACGTACTGAATATAATTCTGGAGAAGAGGAATTTATGGCACAAGTTGACTAGAAGAAGGGATCGGTTGGTAGGACACATTCTGAGGCATCAAGGGATCACCAATTTAGTATTGCAGGGCAGCGTGGAGGGTAAAAATCGTAGAGGGAGACCAAGAGATGAAAACACTAAGCAGATTCAAAAGGATGTAGGTTGCAGTAGTTATTCGGAGATGAAGAGACTTGCACACCATAGAATAGCATGGACATCTGCATCAAACCAGTCTGTAGACTGAAGACCACAACAATAACAACAACAACAACAACAGCTGACTGTGCTGCAGCTTCATAAGCAGCACTGTGGTAAGGTAGTCGACAAGTGGTACTGTAAGGTGGAATCTTTTTAATAATTACATCTACATGTTGTTTTAATGTTTGATGTTGTACAAAGTGCATGAATTATATTTAATTCTAGCGAGTACAGGACATCAGTAAGTGTTAACTAAGACAGTTGTGAAAAACAAAGCAGAAATTAAATGTAAGCAGTCATCTTTGCACCCTACTCACATTTTTCTAACAAATACTCGAAATCCCTTGGTAGAAGATTACCAAACAGTTAACATCATTGAAGAAATTATTGGCGCTCTTTTTTCGAAAATTCCTAGCTTGTTGCGGATAATTGTCTCGTCCTCAAAAATTGTGGCAGACGCTCTTCGCAGGCGTTGACATTACGTGATCTCACTTCCTGACTGTCGTTTAATGGCCGCAGTTCTACAATGATGCGTTTCCGGTCCACTGTTATCTGACAGGATTTGCTGCATTCGGCGTCCTGTACGCAGCTCTGACCTTATTATCAGGTTGATTATCTGCAGCCTTGATATAGTAATAAGTGACGTTCATTGTAAATGCAATAAATAATTAAATCAGAATTAAATTATAATAAATTTAAAAAATCACAATGTCATTAGCTAACAGAACTAGGCAGTGAACGGCACATTAGGAGTGATGAAGTGACAATAAACAAGAAACCTAAAGCCATGTCACTCACACAACGACGAACCAAAGTACCTTGCAAGCAGCGTGACTCAGTACCGTATCACGAATATCCACAACGTTACTTGAACACTGTAAACGCACACCCTCGGTAAACGCCACACTGTTGCAGTAGCAGGTAACAGTAAAGAGGAACAAAGACCAATACCCTCTCACAGGAGACACGCCGGGTGCAGCACAACAAACTGAACATGGCGTCGATCTGACCATCAGTGGAATAGTGCCTCTTAGTGTACCAACAACTACAACAAATCATGGTAATATGTTCCCGTCACTTCCGCATCTATCCAAACGCGACAAGCATAGCATGAACTGGGAAGCCTTTCTTCATACACAACAGCGAGATGATTGCATGTAGAGAGTCTGCACTCCTTGCCTGCATTTCTCCGACATTCGTCTGAGCATCGTACTCTATACACACCAGTGAAAGATGGCAGACACATAGCTTGCATTCGTTGCCGGTATTTGCACTGTTCCATCCTGACGCCGTATTGCATACACGGCGGCGAGAAAGTAACAAACAGTCGCCGTGCCCCTTTTCTATACTTCGTTCATCACAAGAATAAATCTGATGCAAACGCAGTGATTGGTCAGCTGCCGTAGCACACAAACAGTAGTGTTGTTACACCCTTGGAAGTAGGTCCTCTTTATCTATTAGATATCTTATTACTACGTAACAGTAAATGAAATTTTAAGACAGTCTAATGTACCAACAGCCATCAATGTTTTTCTTAATCTAATTTTAGGTGTATAGTTGTCCTTTAAAAATCGTGTACAGTCGCAGTGTCCATACTGTTGTGCTCTGATTGTTGCACTGTTAATACATCGTCCGAAAATTGCTAACGTTGCTTCCTGCTCCATAGCGAGACACGTACGTCGAACACCATTAAAAAGCGGCTAGACACAGGATGTTCTTTATGTTTTTCATAAGTATACGGATAAAATCAGTTTTAATCTTTCTCGAGAAACTGTGTTTACTGAAATTAAGCAATTTTTAATTATGGAATGCATGTCTGCATCGGAAGCGTTGTAGTACAGTTATGGATGTTATGTGGTTCGGAGGTTCTAAACTCACTTTGGTTGTTCTACTTTTTTCGTTCAATTTAGAATACCTACATCTTCTAAACATAAAATTTCTCAGGTCTATGCTGAACCGTATGTAATCATCATTTCTTGTGTCTGATTACATATTTCACGCGTAATTCCAGATTTCATTGTAAATATAAATTTTTAGTTAGTAACATTTTATAGAAATTTATTAACTTTGTTGTTTATGTTAAGAAAACACATTAATTAAATTTTTAGGACAAAAATGAAAACTCACATACTTTTCATTTGGACCATAAACATATTCTCACACATGCAAGAAGATAAGCGTTGTGGATACAAAATAAAACAATAATTTTCACGGATTCGAGTTGCATTTTTACAGTTGTCATCGTACCGCTGCAATCTCGACCCAACAGTAGGTATTCGTCTCGAGAAATAACATGACGTGTAAGTTACCATACGTAGGCCTACTGGAACTAACGAATGGAGCTTCGTCATACGTCACTGGCTGGTTAAAGAATAGCACGTCATAGGAGAGGAGCGGAAAATGTGGTGCCCGAGTAACTTCGTAGATTCTGATGTTGATCGACTCGTTATCAACATAGCAGAAGACAATTCCAGTACTGACATGTACTCCTCGGAAACGAAAGATTACCAGACAACTAACTGACTGTATGTGGTACCTTGAGTGGCTTCAGTATTTATGAACACAGTTGACTCCCTGCAATACGCTTTTACGTCACATGTAGCTTAGGCAAAAAATAATAATAATAATAAAAAAATACACTGTGTTTACAGAATGAGATTTTCACTCTGCGGCGGGTTGTACGCTGATATGAAACTTCCTGGCAGATTAAAACTGTGTGCCCGACCGAGACTCGGACTCGGGACCTTTGCCTTTCGCGGGCAAGTGCTCCACCATCTGAGCTACCGAAGCACGACTCAGGTCCGGTACTCACAGCTCTACTTCTGCCAGTATCTCGTCTCCTACCTTCCAAACTTCACAGAAGCTCTCTTGCGAACATTGCAGAACTAGCACTCCTGAAAGAAAGGATACTGCGGAGACATGTTCGCAGGAGAGCTTCTGTAAAGTTTGGAAGGTAGGAGACGAGATACTGGCAGAAGTAGAGCTGTGAGTACCGGGCCTGAGTCGTGCTTCGGTAGCTCAGATGGTAGAGCAGTTTCCCGCGAAAGGCAAAGGTCTTGAGTTCGAGTCTCGGTCGGACACACAGTTTTAATCTGCCAGGAAGTTTCACACTGTGTTTAGTTAGGAATTTTCATCAGTCTTGTTGTTAACCACAACGGTCTGTTACCTAAGCGCAAGAGCATGTTATGCTTTTAGTCTGCTCCCCTAAGAAGCGTGCGACGTTGCTGGAGGTTCGCCGAATATTAGTGACATTCGAAGCTCTGTTGTTTGTCTGCACGTCTCTTTTTACTTCTTGCAACTGCTGACATCACTGCAGGTTACTTGGACCAGCTGGGTCGCCAGTGCTGTCCAAGTTAGATACGCCGATGAAGCTGTTATCCCTTATTGTCGCTGAGTCGATGTGCACGTAACGCTCAACATATTATGTAATATTATTATCATACTTGATTGTACTCGAGACATAACAGCTTGACATCCGCCCCACGTGAAACGAAATCCAGTGAGCATTCTAGCAAACGCGGCGGAATGCATGGTGTAATGTTTACATCAAGTTTATTCCTATGATGCACACAGTACACTGAAGAGCCAAAACATTACGACCCTCTGCTTAATAGTTTGTTTGTTGCAACAAGAAGAAGGGTAATGCGAACAACAGAGAACGTGCCCGATCTTTAAACGGGTACAGGGACGTACGGGTCACCACTCCGTCCGCCCCTTGCCAGAGGCAGTGATTCCTGGTAGTTCCAACGAAAACCAGACCGAAAATGACTTCGTGATAGGTGCTGTATATCGTGGGAGGAACATCAAACTACTTATTGGCACAGGAGCACAGGCCTCATTAATGTGGTGTGGCATAGATAAACGGGATAAATTGAAACTGCCGCTATTAAAAGTGCGAGGGTTAAACGGAGGAAAACTACGTAACTATGGAGAAGTTGATGTAGAATTAATTCTTGGCCAAGGCCAAGATGAAGGTGAAAATAAAGAAAAAGATAAATACACCGCAAGGGTGCAAGTAGTTTCAAATAACGAAACGCGTTATGACGGTGTTCTTGGATTTGATTTCTTGTCCGCTAACGAGGCAGAGATATTTGTCGCAGAAAGAGAGGTCAGACTAGGCCATAGCAACTAAAACCTAGGAAATCGTTCTTCAGATCACAATCAAAAGAGCAGCAATACAGACGTCATGGGAATGGACTGCCCGAACGACGCATCATTTCAAATCGTCCGAGTCGATGTTCAAATTGATGAGCCTCAGCAAATTCCCAAGGGAGCAGCAAGGACAAGTTAAGTCACTCTGACGTAAGGAAGGAACTTTGTTTGTAATTGAGCGATCTGAGAAAAGTGAGTTACTGGATACAATGCATTGTTATGTTGCTAGAAGTGTAGGAGTCCCTACAATGGTGAGACAGAATGTCGCAAAAGTTCCGGTTTCAATAACGAATATGAGCAATGAGGATGTTGTTTTTCCATGAGGAGTGAAAGTTGTTGTAGTGTCGAACGTATGTAAAAGTGACGTAATACAGATTCCAGATGAGGTACCAAATGCTGCAGCTATAAACAAAGATGTGTGTAGCAGTACCACAAAATTACAACGAGGAGATGAAGTTAATAATGAAGTGGAGCGCAAGATTTGGAAGAAGATAGAACACTTGACAGCTCATGAACATAACATTTTAGCGCCTGTTTTGTTGGAGTATGCAGATTTATTCATAGAACGTACAAATTTACCTGTCACTCATTTAGTTCAGCATCGAATTCATACAGGGAATACAGCCCCAATCACACAGAAACCTTACCGAATACCATTTAGTCAAAGAGAGTTGGTAGAAGACATGGTTAAAGAACAATTAGAAGCCGGAATTATAAAACAAAGAGATCCTTCAGACCCACCATGGTGTTCGCCTGTTGTAATTGTAAAGAAGAAATCGATTTCTGGAGAAACACAGTTTCGTTGTTGAGTTCATTACTGATCTTTAAATGCTGTAACCACACCTGACATTTACCCCTTACCAAATTTAGTGGAAACCTTGGATTACTTAGGCAGATGTCGAATTTTTTCAGTGTGTGATTTAACAAGTGGTTATCACCAGTTAACAGTGCATCCAGATGATCAAGCAAAAACTTCATTTGTAATAGCAACAGGAGTATGTAAGTATCTTCATATGGCATTTGGACTTCGTAATGCTTCAGCTACATTTCAACGCCTGATTCAGTTTTACGAGGGCTCACCCCAACACAAGCGCTTGTTTACCTTGATGATGTAATAATTCATGGTGAAAACATGAAGCAGCATACTGAGAGACTACAAGTTGTTTTTGATCGTATAAGAAGCGCAAACCTGTCTTTATTAATAGATAAATGTCATTTTGCACAAAGTAAATTTAACTATCCTGGTCATGTTATAACCAGTGAAGGAGTTCGACCTGTTCCTAAATTGATTGAAGATGTAAAGAATTTTCCTGAACCACAGAATTTGAAAGAACTACAATCATTCTTGGGATTGTCAAATTTCTACAGACGATTTGTAGCCGGTTATGTGAATATAACACGTCTAATGACACAGCTACTGAAGAAAGGAGCCACATATAATTGGTCATCAGAGTGCAAAAAGGCAATGGAAGAACTTAAAACTGCTCTAACCACAGACCCAGTGTTAGCCTATTCGGATTTCAGTAAACCTTTTATTTTTTCAACAGATGCATCCAATTTTGCCATAGGTGCAACCTTTTCTCAAGAAGTTGATGGTCATGAACATCCAGTCCCATTTGCTTCCAAACAAACAAAGCAGATTGTATTTATACTACTACTGAGAAGGAGCTTTGTGCTTTGGTTTTTGGTATAAGACATAACAGATGTTTCTTAACAAGAAGAGAATTTACAGTTATTACAGATCATGCCGCACTTAAATGGTTATTGAGCTTAAAGGATCCAAGATCCAGATTAACAAGATATGCATTAAGACTGAGTGAGTACCAATTTAAGGTTATTCACCGACCTGTAAACAACATGTGATTGCTGATGCAATGAATCTAAAAGTCAATGTTTGTGTTACAATAAGTAGAGAAAAAAAGTTAAAGGCAGCTCAAGAAGAAGTTCCACAATGCAAATTATGGAAAAATGATCAAAGTTTTGTCAAAATAGATGGATTATTGTACAAAATCACTAGTAAAGGAACCTGCCTAGTTATTCCAGAAAGCATGAAAGAGCAAATCATGAGAGAACAACATGATTCTTTATTATCAGGACATTGCGGTAAAAAAGCAATGAACATTAAAATACCTCAAATGTTTTGGTAGCCGAGCTGCAAAGTTGGCGTTTCCGAGTTTGTTTCACAATGTGATTTCTGTAACAGATGGAATAATATTGGAAAAAGTAGAGCACCACTGCAATAACTGCCAAAGACATGTGAACCATTTGAACGAGTAGATGTTGTAGGACCATTGACTAAGACTAAAGATGGAAACAAATACATATTGACAATGTTAAATAATTTCTCTACATACCTTCTCATGATACCAATACCTGATCAGAGAGCTGAGACTATAGCTAAAGTTTTGTAAAGGAATGGATTCTTAAGTTTGGATCACCATTAAATATAATTAGTGATCAAGAAACGAATTTTATGAGTGAATTACTTAAACAGACTTGTAAGCTCATGCAAATAACTCAGTTAAGGACAACAACAGCACACCCTGAAGAAAATGGAAGAGTCAGGCGAGTCCACAGAACAGACATTATGTGAGCAGTAAACACGACAGTTGGAATGTCTGTTTACCATACTTGCTAAGTTGTTAAAATGTCAAAATGAACAGCTCAACTGGCCTAAGTCCATATGAGATCGTCTACAGAAGAAGAATGCATTCACTCTTGGACTTTGCATGATCGACTGCCTGAATAAGCAATAAACATATTATGAGATATAGCACGCAAGCTAAAGGAAGCATGGAGGGGAGTGAAACACCGAAATCACCAATCCTTTCTTCAGAAAGCAAGACAACACGACCGCCAAGTGGCAGTGCCACAGTATCGAGTTGGAGATCTTGTATATCTGAGCAAAGTGGTGTTAAAGAAGAGTCAAGTCCAAAAGTTTAAGAAGTTTTGGAACGGATCATATCCAAGCTTGGATGTGTTGTCGCCAGTCACTCTTAAGCTCCAACCGCCCTTTCGTTCTATTGGCGTTCATGTCAATCGTGTAAAGCCATTTCTGGGTAGATTTCCTGTAGTGTCGCAAGACGACGAGGGCCGATCGAGAGGGAGACCTGCTGTTTTCAAACACAGGAAAGGGAGAATCACGAGGTTGCAATCCAGACTTCGAGGCTGGGGCATCGCCACGTTCCGAGAGATCCTGTTCCAGACACGGCTACAACCTGCGTAAACGTGTGTAGGTGTGAATGTGCAATGCGTGTGTTTATTTCAGCTATGTGCTTACGTGAATGTGTTGTGATAATTTAGTACTGAAGCTACTGCACGAGTGCACAAGTGAAACTAAACCTTGTATTCCACAGGTTACCACAAGAAACTCATGTATTTTATGTTCATTGTTAACTCAAGTATTTAGAACTAATTAACGATCTTCATATTTACTCTAATGTTTGCTATGATAGCGTATTCCACTAATGTTGTAGCAATAGTACCACAGAGTACTCGTGTTTTCTTTGAACCACAATCAGACATGGCAGTTTCAACAAGTAGTGCAGAACTTGTATTCAAGTAGAATCTGAGTTAAATCCAGCAACAGTTCAGTTCTGTAAAGAAGCAAATTGACCTACATCGTTCTGTTGAGGGTAATGATACAATTTTGGAAATGGGTACATCTTGGTATAATAACTGCATCACATCCAAAATGCAGGTAGAGTCTACATTCGCTAATTATGAACAAGAAGTTTACAGTTTATTTAAAGCATTTGCCACACAAAACTTTAATTAGGCATAAATGTGTCTGGTTTGATTTTGGAGGGAATATCCTTCGTACTGTACTTGGTACTTTAACTAGTCGAGACCTACTGGAAGTTAAAGGCTCCTGAACAACAGTCCAGTACAGATTGTACAAACCTCTCTCAAATTAAAGAATATGCATAGAACCATTACTAACCACACAGTTTTCATTGAACAGATTGTAAAGCAATTTATCTCACATTTCCACGTAATTCGTAATGAAACGAACGCAAATATCCAAGAACTATTCCAAGGGTTAAACGCTGTGAGTGCACAATTAGATTTACACATTATTTTGTTAAGGATTACTGATAGTTTATCAAATGCTAGAACTGATGTCCATAAATTAAGAATAACCTTAGAAAGTAGTTCAAATGAATGTTTGAGCAATGTACTACTGCGTCCAGAAAGATTTTTACAGATCCTACTGTCAATTGAGCGAAAGCTAGATGCAACCTATACTATGATTTACTCCATTAACTCTTACAATTTATACAATTACTATAAGTTTACCACCACACACTCTTTAATGATTGAAGATGAATTAACTGTGATTGTTTCTATACCCATTGCTAGATCAAAGCATAATTTTGAAATGTTTAAGATTTATACTTACCCTGTGAAATGGATACTGGCAGGTATTCATGTGAAGTATGAACTGACTGATTATCTACTGATCAGCAAGGATCGAAGATATATTGTATCCCCAAATAAAAATGATTTGCGTGTGTGTAAATGTAGTCACATGTTAATGTGCCCTGAATCAGCAGTATTCTTAGATAGTAGAGTGTACAGCTGTGAGAAAGAACTGTTATGAATCATCTCCAAAGAGATGATTGTCCTAGAATTTTAATGCATCTTTATCATACATTTCTTAAACGATGTTCTGAAGGTATAATTTTCTCATTTAACTCCACCTTTGATGTCACATTTACATGTACAAACTATAATACACCTGAGTTACCCTGTACACTCAAACTGAATAATAGTGGATTAATCTTGAATGCCACACATTGCAATTTATAATGTGAACTATTTGATATGCCTAGTGTATTGCCAACTACATTTCCTGCAACTGATAATTTGCCATTAACAAGAATGTTATCTGTGTATTACAATGATTCATACATATTAACATATGGAAAGCATTCCTTATCACGTTTTTCTGAAGACAATAATTTAATTAAGGATATATATGAAAATTTGATTTCTTCCAATAATGAGTTAAACCTCATTGAAGCAGCAAATAGAATTAAGTCCTTCGATTCATCCAGTAATGTTAATGCATACGTGATTGTCAGTATTGTGTGTTTGTTGGTTTTATCAATGTGTCTTTTGTCAACAGCATTTATCATGTATTAAATTGTCATCCTGAAGGCATGCTTCTCTGTACCGAACGTTACTGTGTCTGCAAATGAAATACATGTTGCTATGCCTTCTGATGCCACAAATAGCAAAATAGATTCATAATGCCCAGGCGGTCGTTTTGAGCCACCTATGGTTGCTCTGTTGACCTGTGTGGACCTGTCTGGAATGCTGACAATTTGCTTGATCAGTACACGTGTGTCTGGCAGCAGTGCAACACAGGAGTAAGCCACTGGCCGCCATCCGCAGCGAGCCATATTAACTACTATGGACTTGGACGCGAATATGTCTCTTTTCTTAGCTCAGCATAGAGCCTTTCGATACAACCATAATTAGGATGTCAGACACAGTGATGATGGGTGCGCATAGCATGCTTGTTTTATAATCCGCCTTTGTCAATAAAACTGTTTACACTTCTTTCTCGGTGTTCACATATTGTCGTACCTCAAGGAGCAACAGCTTACAGATACTGACCAATATTTCGTCTAATTATCATCTGGGGCAACAACACAAACAACCCCCTTATACAATGCAGCTTTGCCTTCACAATACAACAGTTCATTTATTATTACAGCTCAGAGCTAACAATCCAAAACACTACTTCAGTCATATATTTTTATTATTTAAAGAGAACTTTCAACCTACTTATGATCTGACCAATCAGTGTATTCGGTAATCTAATAACTATTAAGTGACAAAGTTACATCTGATAACATTTTGTTTTTATTCATAAAAAACTAAGGACATCAGAAAATTTCATGGAAAGACTGGAATCAGAAGAGCTATTAAAACATGACTTTCTGTAGCAAAATACATATTCAATAATTAATTAAATAGGGGTGCCACCAACATTACAGTGGAAAAGTCTGTAGAAATGGTGGCCAGAAAACAATTTATGGACACACAAACAATGATTCCAATCAGATCAGATGACCATAACGTCAACAGAGTATACAAATGGAATAGAATTTGGAACGAAAGTGTGGAAAAATGATTGGAATAGCAGCAGGACCTATAGCTGATAACAGCATCTTTTACTTGATTCACGAGTGGTTTGCAACTGAATTTGTAGAAAGCTACATGCATGGCTTCACATAACTCAAGCTGTGCCTCAGACCCACTAACCCAGCTGTAACTCGAGGTTATACCTCTCTGCTCCACTCGGCCACACACCATGAAACCGAAAGGGCGCATCGCAGTTTGTAGTCTTATCGTGGCTGCAGTATTCGCAGCTGTGTATGACGGCGCCGTCCTCTGAGGCGTTAGAGCTGAGAGTAGAGAATTCGGCTGGTTGTAGTGGGTTGACTGTGTGAAGCTCGACTCACCACCTCGTCGGTACCGATCGGTCGAATAATCTATAAGTCGCGAAAAATTTAATTTTCGGAATGACTTGGCAGAAGGCCATAGTCCAACTATCTCATCATTCAAAGCGTTTTCCGGCCCTCACACGCCCCCCCCCCCCCCTCCCTCCTGGAAACAACTGCCTTTGGGCTCTCAAGACCTCCTCCGCACCTAGGAACAGCACCTGTGGAAACCTTACAGACTCCTCCGGCCTCAATCAGCAATACGACCTTAGTGAATCGCCAATCCCAGACATGAAGGTTGGTTCCCTGTCTCCCGAGATACAACTTGACATGCTTCAGCCAATGAAAGCCATACTTTCACTAGCCTCCAGGGTCTGGGTGAACATTACCGCCGTTTGTTGCTTGATGTGTTGATGGCGTAGATTATAACTTTCCATCCCGCTCATAGTCATTACAGTTCTCCTACCTCGGTAAGCCTCTTGTTTTCTACCGCTTCACTCTGTGTTGGTAGATACTCACTTAGCCGATGAAAAGCGGCTTTGAAGAAACAACGAGTAAATACCTACCAAGCAAGTGGTTTAGTCTGCTTCAGAGAATCAGCGGTAGTCGTACAGAACGGCCAACCCTTGTAGTTCTCAGGTACGCAAAGAGATTTGCTCCCCTTATGTGAAAGTTACCGTTGTTAGGTTGGTGGCGGAAGCCTCATCTCTGGGTTTTCCAGGCCACGGGGTGGCGTGGGAGACGTTGGAGTCAGCAAGACGTCAGTCTGCTTCCAGCTCGCCGAGGGTCTGCAGGCGAAGGCTATTCGAAGGGTGAGTTGACTTAACCGCGTGGCGCGTTGTCTTATACCAAAGGGGAGCTTTTAGCTTTTGGTCTCGCGTTTCATCTTATAAATATTGATTTGCTGGGTCGCAGCAAGGAATGCAAGGCTTTTGCAGACTTTCAGTTTGATCCTTAATGCAGACTTGACTTTGATCCGTAAGAAGAACGCAGCACAAAGGTGCTGCATAGGTTAAAGCGTCCTCGGTTCAGTGTGAAAGTTTGTGTGCCTGCAACTGCGTGTGTGTGCATTCTAATCTTTTCCGAATCTTGGTAATTTTTGCTTCTTTGTGAATTTTCTTTGTCTCATTACTTTATGCCCGCTGGAAACCATCCACATGGGTTAATATTAGAGTTGATTGGCCCTCTGCCATCACCCTTTGTCTAATCAAATATGTCCTCTGTAGGATGTTAATTGTTCGCGACTGCGTGGTTTGATGTTACTAAAATTTGGCCACAGTATGTAAAAATTGTGCCTCCACGAACCACACGGGGACACGAGCTGTTGTGAAACGTATAGCGTTTCACAAGCAGTCGTACTTAGTTACCAGGCAACAGCAGTCTATAGATGCATTACATCAATGTTTTAAGGAATAAATAATTTTGCCTCCATCTCATCCAGTGTACCGATGTTACGTCTTCATTACCTACGCCATTTATCTTGAAGTTTTCCTTGTTAGTCCATCTATAGCGTTTCCATGTGCACAGGTGCAATAATTAGTGTCCTTTTTTTATTTAAAACAAATGCTCTGGAATAGATGTTGTTTTCAGGAATGTTGCTGCAAGCTGCACTTATGCACAGTGTTCGCGCACTCTTTATTCAATATTTGAGTCACGGGAACAATGCGTGGATCATATTATTAATTACATCCCATTCTTCGTCAGTGACTTCACAATGGACGTTCTTTTGTGAGATTTTCTTATGAATAAATTAAGTAATTTTCCAACTCAGCGCATCCTCTTATTTGTCGTGTGGCTAGAGTCGATTTCAATGTCAGATAGCATTTTCTTACTCAAAGTGCGCAAGGCTCTTTTAGCCATCAGGATACATTCAAAGTCCGCTTCACGCTTCTTACACATAGCGACCTTTTATTCACGCTACTTATAATATTCTGCCTTCTCGGCCTGCAAACTCTTCGATCTTAAATTGAAACAGAAACTAAATAAATTCTTCTTTTCATAACACGGAGTACAATATCTGTAATCCGTAAAACAGAATAAATCAATCTAGTTTCCTTCTTTTAACAGTTCAGTACACCTTCTTCCTATTTTTATGCTTGATTTGCCTTTAGATTTGATGGGCTATCCATTGAGCGATTTTACCACTAAATCTGAGGAGGGGCGCGATGGTGTGTTTCCCTTGCTAGAATACCGCCCTTTGACGGCACAACGTTTTCAATAAGTTACAATCGCTCACAGGCAGAAAGTGACACAGCAAAATCCAGCTTAAGATGAAAGTTAAGCTTCAGGGTGCAGGCGAGGAATTCGTTGACAAATCGTGAAAACGGCAATTCACTCAGGTAAGATACGAATTCGCCGAGTAGCAGCCACAGCTAGGAAAACAGCTACAACAACCGCCATCTCTCGGAATCCATCTTTCCGAAAATACGTAAGCAGAAGGACCCGAGGAAGACTCAAAGAAGATTACATTACTGTCGTTCTGTGGCTCAGTAGCAGGACAGATTAGCCCGTCCTGAGGCATAAAATCGATTCCGTCTTGAGGGTTACAGTAAACACTCTGCAACTGAAGAGGCCTGTGACATACGATGTAGCCTCATAACGCCAGGAGTATATAAAATTCCGTGAGGTGTGCACAATTTTATGTCGGTCAGACTTTGCGTACCATCGATCAGTGCTGTGTAGAGCACGAGGGGCGGTTTCACCTTCGGTACCCTGAGAAATCAGCGGCATCAGGGCGTGCTCTAGAAAATGGACATCACATTGCAAACATCGAGACACCTGTTATTACATGAGCTAATAATTTCTGGGGTAGCGCAATAAAAGAAGCGATAAAGACAAAAATTTGTGAGGACACTCTCAAAAAAGACGGCGACCGTCAGCTAAGCATGGCTTGGAAGCCGGCCATCGGAAGTTTGAAACAGGCGCTGTCGGCACGCATCAAAAACATAACCTTATATGGCGTTGGAGCGACCGCCAGTGAAGTCACACAGGGACAGTGCGACTATACAAGGGCGGTAGGAACAAGCTTGCGAGTATTTTATCAGTACATATTTCCGTAGAAGCATGCATTCGGAATGTAATAATTATTTATTTCGCTTCGTAGCCACAATTATCATTCTTTCTGTGGAAATGCTTTCACAACAGTGAAGAATGATGTAATAAACAATCAGCGTAATGTAGTATCACGAAAGGATCCGGCTATTCGTGGCGCCTACGTACAGATACAAAACTGCTGTCATGCAGTTGCCGTCGTTGGCGGAGCAGCTGAGCGTATCCACGTCGTGTCGTTTATCCACTGCGTTCGTTAAACTCGAGACGCATGTCTTGCCGACCCATCATCAGTAAACTTAGCCATACTGTTGCGTACCACTGTTGACGTACAACTAACACTCCCACAGAAAGCAACCTGAGACTGGACCAAGGGCCGGCCGAGGTGGCCGAGAGGTTCTAGGCGCTACAGTCTGGAACCGCGCGACAGCTACGGTCGCAGGTTCGAATCCTCCCTCGGGCATGGATGTGTGTGATGTCCTTAGGTTAGTTAGATTTAAGTAATTCTAAGTTCTAGGGGACTGATAACCTCAGAAGTTAAGGCCCATAGTGCTCAAAGCCATTTGAACCATTTGAACTGGACCAAGGAGTACTGAGCATGTTTTAGGACCAAGAGTAAAGTAGCCCTTACTGTTGTCGACAGCAGGAATAAAACAAGACACACAGCGCATACGGTCGATATTATCGCTGTACAGATTTTTTCAGTGCAGTACTGATAAGGGGGTAAGAAATCAAAACGAAACGAAATTACTGTGCAACCAGCCACTGTAGACCACGGGCCCTTATAATGTCCCTGGACAACCTCCGAAATTTTGTCGGAGGTGTTCTGGTTCATCCTGTATACATGCAAAATGGCCTTTTCGTTGGAACGACAACGCATTTTACGTACTTTACATGTACCGCATGCGGATGTTGGAGTATAAACCGAATTTTATTTTAAAGTATACTTTGTCGAGTACAAGAGATACGATGTTTAAAGTGCTAGTATGTAATTCGATCTGAATGCTCCGTTGTATTTTCTGAATATCTGATCGTAAATGTTAAAAAAAACAATCCAACAGAAAATTAAAAAATTATTATCACTTTTCATTGTAAAAATTTAAGCAGTACAGTTCAAGAACTGTCCTGTCCAGTCCTCTGCATGAGAACACCACGTAAGAGCGGGCCAGGGCGGGCTCTCTGGTTTCTACCAGCCAGGTAAGTCGCGTATTTTGGGTGGCGGGATTGGTGGACACTTTCTCGACCTTTTCTGTGTGCAAATTTCAATGGATGCAGATTTTGCTGCGTGCAGTTTACAGGACACCGTTCGGATGGGCACACAATGAATTTTACTATTCTGTACCCGTCGGGAAATGGAAGTGACGCTTAGGGATGATTACGAGAGGTATGTGAGGTTCCTGGAACGCGTGGAACGGACGCCTGGAAGCTACTGAATCCAGCAAACCATGCTGACACTGAGAGAAGACGCGTGACTGGTACATCTTATGCACAGCGGCAGGCAGTAGCGTAAGGCCATCGACACACGCACCGTGCATTCGGAACACTGAACGTCGAGCATGGCTAGTTTCTGACGCCATAGCGTGGAAAAAGCACGTTGGGGAGTCTTTCCGAACGTGCAGAGCAATATCTAGCATTACAGATATTCTGAACGTGTGGTTGAACGTTGCCAGTGAAATGGAGGTACGCCACCTACGCCACATGCACACCATCTCTTTTCAGTACAGAGTCTTTCGCTGTGTGTTTGTTATTGCTCACGTAAAACTAATATATTGATAAATGGATGAGATAACATATATTGCTACGAAAATAGTCGTGAAATACATTTTAGGCATGCTGTGCTGTGACTTTCTTTGGATCATTAATTTTCAACAAAACAAAATGTATTATGTTCTTATTCAAAAATGGTTCTGAGCACTATGGGACTTAACATCTATGGTCATCAGTCCCCTAGAACTTAGAACTACTTAAACCTAACTAACCTAAGGACATCACACACATCCATGCCCGAGGCAGGATTCGAACCTGCGACCGTAGCAGTCGCGCGGCTCCGGACTGAGCGCCTAGAACCGCTAAGACCACCGCGGCCGGCTATGTTCTTATTATTCTGTATCTGGCTTTCTATAAAAGGAACATTGTTTCGTTACTGTAACTCGCTATAAAGTTCAACATATCTTCCTTACTTTACAGTTATTGAAAAGGTTACTGAAAATTATTTCGTTATCAATACTGATGTTACAGTGCGCAACGTTTGTTCAACATCAAAATTTTGCAGTGGATTTTTGTTAACAGTAAAACACCAATAAATACCACGGCTAACACGAGAACATGAGTCTACTACCAGAGAGAAAATGTTTTTACTATAATGTTTGCCAGACCAGAACTACGCATAGCAAGATTTCTTTTATGTCATGAAGGTAAATTATCTTTTTGCACTGTTAATAATATATCATCCGCAGCCCGCGTCCACCTGTAAAACACGTCATAAAATCTGCTGCTCTGCTCTGCAGTCCTGAAAGCTGAAAGAAATAATTTTAGTTCACTATGACCTGTCCGCTTCTTTGTGGTATGATTGGCTTTATTCAACGGAGTTTGAATGCGCCGCAGCAGCGGCTCGTTCGTTCGTAGCGCAGCTCTGCACCGCGGATAATATTTAAATAGCTGAAAATGTCTTAAAAGCATGGGATAAAATATCAGGCAAGCTTATTATAAATCATAATGCAGGTTTCCACTAAGTAACTCTATCGAAAACATTTAGACAGATTAATTTCTTACATACCTTTACAAATCAGTGCTTTATGGCGTCCTCTGAATCTTGACAAAAGAATGCTACACAAGCATACAATATAGCGTCACAGGCTCTTCCTACTGACGTAACTCCAAAAAGACGACAGAGAAATTGATGCTCGCTCATTACTATTTATACTCGGTTTGATATATTTAAATTTTTGTTTGATATTTAATAAGTATCGTCTGTGGCGGTTTCAGTACTCGCTGACACAGATGTTATCTTTAAAAAAATGGATACATAATTCTGTACAAGTATAAAACATGACACAAAATGGTTTCTCTTTATTACATAAAGATCAGATTACCTAAAGATCAGACACTAAGTGTGGACCAAAAGCTAAAATAGTTGAACAAAGAGACTTTAGTGATGACAACATTAGAGTGTTTATTTTTATGCTGTCAAGGGAAACATGGGACGATGTCTTAAGTAAAATTGAAGTAAATAGCATGTTCGATAGTTTCCACAATGTATACTTTTACTACTTTCATATAGCGTTTCCAATGAAAAAAAGGAGGATTAAGATAGTAAAAAATAAACGTTGTGTTACGAAAGGCATTATAACTTCCAGTAGAAAGAAAAAAATTCTTCACTTTCTTATTAAGCACAGAAATACTACTCCAGAATTCAGAAATTATGTGAAAAAATACAACCAAATATTCAGCAAGGTAATAAAAGAAGCCAAAAAACGAAAAAATGATGAGTACATCTCAAATGCAAACAACAAAATGAAAGCTGTATGGACGGTTATTAGAGCAGAAACTGGTACAGAACAGTCAACTTCACAAAATATCTCTCTTCAAATTGAAAAAAACAGACACTCAGATCCAAAAGAGGTAGGTGAAAAGTTGAACATGTACTTTACTAATATAGCAAAGCAGTTAATCGAAAATCAGGATGACGATGGACCTACATGCCTACCAAATTATTTAAATGCTAGTTTTAAGTCTATGTTCCTTCAAACAGTCACGGAAACAGAGGTGAAACAAATAATAAGGTGACTCAAAAACAAATATTTATGTGGACTGGATGGTGTACCAGACTATGTCTTTAAAAAGGCATCTGATAATGTATTAAAACCTCTAATATATATATTAAACAACTCCTTATCAACTGGAATCTTTCACAATAGCCTAAAAACAGCTGAAGTAACTCCACTGTTGAAAAAGGGGACTCTCAAAATGTAAATAATTATCGTCCAGTATCCCAACTCAGTGTTTTCTCCAAAATATTTGAGAAAATTTTCTACAATAGACTACTAAGCTATATTACAAAAAATTAATTACTCTCAGCACATCAACATGGATTCAGTAAATCAAAGTCTGCAACAGCAGCAGTGTATGAGTACATAGAAGTTGTGCTTAAAGCACTGGATGACAGAAAACATGGTACTGGTATATTTCTGGACCTTTCAAAAGCTTTCGACATAATTGACCATGACTTCCTCATTCACAAATTAGATCAAAAAGGTGTCCGAGGAATCCCAAGTCGATGGATAAGATCTTACCTAGAAAACAGGCAGCAAGTGATGGTTTTAAGGCATGATGACATTTCAGTACAAGGAAATATTATCAGAACAACACATGTCTCCAGTAAATCAACATTAAAGTACGGAGTACCACAAGGTTCTGTCCTAGGACCTCTACTGTTCCTCCTTTACATTGATGCTATAAATGACTTTATCAAATTTGGAAAACTAATCTTATTTGCTGAGCCGGCCGCGGTGGTCTAGCGGTTCTAGGCGCTCAGTCCGGAACCGCGCGACTGACACGGTCGCAGGTTCGAATCCTGCCTCGGGCATGGATGTGTGTGATGTCCTTAGGTTAGTTAGGTTTAAGTAGTTCTACGTTCTAGGGGACTGATGACCACAGATGTTAAGTCCCATAGTGCTCAGAGCCATTTTTTTCTTATTTGCTGATGACAACAGCATATTAATAACAGGTGCTGACAAAATCTCATTGGAAGTAGCAATAGATACTGTAATGTCCCAAATTACTAGCTGGTTTCAAAAAATAAAATAATAATAAATAAAGAAAAAACTGTCTTTATGAATTTCCACTCTTCTCCACATGTGCAAAACTTTGTTACACTACCATACCTTGAAAATACGTTACTGAACTCGGTTACTGACACTAAGGTTCTAGGTCTATGGGTACAAGATAATTTAAAATTGAACTGTCATATAAAAGAACTTGAGAAAAAAACTTTCAAAAGCTTGTTATGCTCTGTGTGTGTTAAATAAATGTGCAAGCAAGTCAACAGTTATTCAGGCGTATTATGCATACTTCCATGCACTACTTCGATATGGGCTAATCTTCTGGAGAAACTCATCCATCAGCATAAAGCTCTTTAGGATGCAGAAAAGAGCAGTCGGGGCTATCTGCAACCTAAAAAAACTGGAAACATGTCGACCACATTTCATCCAGATGAAAATAATGAGCCTACCGAGCCTTTACATATATGAATGTATCCTGTTCGCAAATGAGTATCTTTTAAACCAAACTGGACATCTTCAACAAAGTAAGCATATACATAGTCACAACACAAGAAACACAAATAATGTCCACATGTCACAGTGTAGAACAGCACTGCACCAAAAAACTGTATCACAGAAAACAGTTCAGCTATATAACAGCCTACCCAGTGATTTAAAATCGCAGCAACATAAAAAAATTTTAAACATAATCTTAAGTCATTTCTAGTGCAGTTTGGAAGGTAGGAGACGAGATACTGGCGGAATTAAAGCTGTGAAGACGGGGCATGAGGCGTGCTTAGGTAGCTCAGATGGTAGAGCACTTGCCCGCGAAAGGCAAAGGTCCCGAGTTCGAGTCTCGGTCCTTCATACAGTTTTAATCTGCCAGGAAGTTTCATATTAGCGCACACTCTGGTGTAGAGTGAAAATTTCATTCTTTTAACTGATGATGTTATAATGGGGTGAGAATTGTGTGAATACTGAAGTATGAGCCTGCCGGGATGGCAGAGCGGTTCTAGGCGCTACAGTTTGGAACCACGCGACCGCTACGGTCGCAGGTTCGAATCCTGCCTCGGGCATGGGTGGGTGTGATGTCCTTAGGTTAGTTAGGTTTAAGTAGTTCTACGTTCTAGGGGACTGATGACCTCAGAAGTTAAGTCCCATAGTGCTCAGAGCCATTTGAACCATTTCAACTGACGTATGAGGTGAAGCTGTGCTAATTTGAGATCTCTGTAACTGTTTTGAATTTAATGGTGAAACGTACTAAAGCTAGCTATAATGGGAGAAACACACTAGGTAATGGAAGCTGGGCTTGATATCCAGCCGATAACAGACTAAGTAACTCAACAAAAATCTGTGTGATATGGTCTGAGATGCCTTGGAGTCCAGAGGACAGCAAAATTTGCAAGGTAACTGGAGTAGACCTTAAGGTTATGATGTGTGATGACAAAGACTGAGCAGCCAGAAGTGACAGTGTAAGAATAGTTTAAGCTAAAATAGAATATGTAGAAAGATGTATTGGGGACAAGGGAGAGAAAAGTCACTCTGAAAGGTGTCATACACAGTAATTATTAGGAATACTGAACTTGGCGAAGACTTAAAACACCAGGTGGTGGTCTGGCACCATGACAAAACTGAATTAGACATTGTAATGCCCACAGTTGGCAAACAGAGCCAAAGAATAGGAACTAGAACGGACAATGACAGCAGGGCGGAAGCAGTCGACGGTCTCACACTGCTGCGGCGAGGCCGGCCGGTGTGGCCGTGCGGTTCTAGGCGCTACAGTCTGGAACCGCGCGACCGCTACGGTCGCAGGTTCGAATCCTGCCTCGGGCATGGATGTGTGTGATGGCCTTAGGTTAGTTAGGTTTAAGAAGTTCTAAGTTCTAGGGGACTTATGACCTCAGCAGTTGAGTCCCATAGTGCTCAGAGCCATTTGAACGATTTGATGCGGCGATCGGCGATGTCCTCCCATGTCCTCTGAATGTGACAGACCTCAAGGTGGAGAAATAGACTCTCTTTACAATTATATCCACAGTGTAAATTGATGAAGTGTGTTGGCAAGTGAACAGAGATGAATGGAGGAAGAAAAAGAGACAAGTGTAGCTATTAAGGAAAGTCTATACATTGTAAAATGTTAGCACACTATCAAAAAGTCGTGTATTAGAGCTAGATTTAGGAATTAGTTAGATAATACGAGTCAGAATACTGGTTATTACAAATAATTGTGTGGTCTGGATGGCAAGCAATAATGGCTGCCCTTGAAGGCAAAATGAAGAACAGAAATAGTATTAGCGTTGGAAAGCTGGAATCGACAGTGAAAAGTTGGTAAATTATGATGAAATTAGTAGTGAAAGATTCCCGATGAATAGTCATACAGATCAATCATTTCGCTTATGGTATCGTTCTTTAAAACTCATAAAACGTTTAAAAGGAATGGTGGTCGAATGAGAGATGGTGGTGTGCTGTCATAACAGCGTACATGCTCAGGCTGATAACCAACAAAAATTATTTTATAATCCGAGCAACCGCAGCTTCTGAAAGGCATGATGTTAGGAAGAACTCTGCCTATAGCTGGTAAAACTGATGTTTATTAAAACACGACGACCGGTTTCGCGGCTTCAAGCCGCATCATAAGGAAATCATAGGTATACCCATCGCTCCTAGTCAAACTTTACTATGGAAACCTTCCCGTCTCCTCTACATCTTTTATGTTACGCAACCTTCCCTTCTACAATAACCTATGAAACCTTCCCTTAGGATTTCTATCTCTTGCTTAATAATAACAAATGAAATCTTCCCTTTGAAATTAAGTCTCTTTCTCAATAATAATAAGTGCAATCTTCGCATACAAATTTAAATGCTGCTTATTAAAAGTGATTTGCTGATTATTTCGACGAAACATAGAATGTATTGTCGTCGTGGCCCTCAGTCGTTACCTGCAATAACACAAAACTGTTCCTTACATTTTTTACTGTTATTGGATCGCCATCTGACTGCTACATCGAACTGCGACATGAATATACTTACTCTGTTTTACTATACTCTGTTAGCTGCTGGTGGGCTGTCATAGTAAGTGGCTGTATTTATTACCAAAGCTGTCGTTATTCTTTAATAGCAAAGCTGACGTTATTCTTTAATTAATTTGACTGAAGTTACGTAATTCAAAGTTAAACTTTTTCTTGATAACAATAAAATTTTGCAAAGTTTTGCGTTGATCGTTCGTGGGATGGATTATAATTAGTAATGCAATATTGCTGGCAAAAATTAATTATATTCTGGAAACGATTCTTCAAATATTGGTAGTGAAATGATTTTACAAACTTTCTAATGGGACTTACTTTTTACAATAATCTTACAACCAGCATTGCGCAAACATACCTTCAGTAGTCCTGAGTTTCTCAAAAAAAATAATTCAATAATATTAGTTCCTCTTATGATAATAGTTAGCTGATGTCTCTGTACACCCGTTTATAATCTCTTGTAAATCATAGCTGGTGGCTGGCAGGCACACCACTCCTCTCAACCTCTCGCTTCAGCCCTGCTACCGACTCGCTTCACATCTCGCTTACTACTGACTTCCTACGAACGCTCAAGTGCGGTCTGTCCCGCCAACAATGCCTTGTGGTGCAGACAATCCCTGCTACCATTACAAAATGTATCAATGCGCGGTCTTTCCCGCTCTTTTCTTAAAATGTATCCATACGCGCTCTCTTCCGCCCTTTTTAAAATTATATCAATGTGGGATCTCTCTCGCCAACAGTACTTTGGTGCAGACATTGCCTGTTACCACAGTTAGTTCCAAAACGACAAATATTAATTATTCCTATTTAATCCTATTAATAAAATATAAACATCTTTCATAAATTGTGGTTTGACAATAGACAACAGAAATATACACGTCTTACACTATTCAGAGAATATTTTGGCTACCGAGCGAGGAGACGCAGTGCTTAGACACTGGACTCGCATTCGGGAGGACGACGGTTCAATCCCGCGTCCGGCCATCCTGATTTAGGTTTTCCATGATTTCCCTAAATCGCTCCAGGCAAATGCCGGGATGGTTCCTTTCAGAGGGCACGGCCGACTTCTTTCCCCGTCCTTCCCTAACCGATGACCTCGCTGTCTGGTCTCCTTCCCCAAAACAACCCAACCCAATATTTTGGCTAGGAGCGATGGGTATGCCTATGATCTTTCTATATTGTTCACCTGATGATGCGGGTTGAAACCGCGAAACCGGTCGTGTTTTATCAAACAACAATTTTACCAGATGTAAGCGGAGTTCTCCCTAACACAATGATAACTAACAATTTAAACGATTACAAACCATAATTAGGAAACAATTAGTGGAGAAACATGTTTATTGCTCTAGGACTTGATACAATAAGAATGGTAAAAGCAGCGTAATGGTCAGGATATGTAGATATATTTAAGTTATAACTATGTCAGACTATCAGAATTGTCTCAGAGATGACTAGAGCGCTGGCAGGCTGGACAGCGAGTTTGGGGGCAGGTGCAGGCGGCAGCCATGATATAGCCAGGCAGCATGGCGTGTGAAGCCAGCAGGGCATGGAAAGGGCACAGGGATACAGAGAAAGGAGCCAACGGCCATGCCGTAGTGGTAACACCGGTTCCCGTCAGATCACCGAAGTTAAGTGCTGTCCGGCTGGGTAGCACTTGGATGGTTGACCATCCGGTCTGCTAAGTGCTGTTGGCGAGCGGGGTGCACTCAGCCCTTGTGAGGCAACCTGAGGATCTAATTGATCGAGAAGCAGCGGCTCCGGTCTCGGAAACTGACATACGGCCGGGAGAGCGGTGTGCTGACTACATGCCCCTCCATATCCGCATCCAGTGACGCCTATGGGCTGAGGATGACACGGCGGCCGGTCGCTACCGTTGAGCCTTCATTGCCTATATATATATATATATATATATATATATATATATATATATATATATATATATACAGGGTGTTGCAAAAATGACCGGTATATTTGAAACGGCAATAAAAACTAAACGAGCAGCGATAGAAATACACCGTTTGTTGCAATATGCTTGGGACAACAGTACATTTTCAAGCAGACAAACTTTCGAAATTACAGTAGTTACAATTTTCAACAACAGATGACGCTGCGGTCTGGGAAACTCTATAGTACGATATTTTCCACATATCCACCACGCGTAGCAATAATATGGCGTAGTCTCTGAATGAAATTACCCGAAACCTTTGACAACGTGTCTGGCGGAATGGCTTCACATGCAGATGAGATGTACTGCTTCAGCTGTTCAATTGTTTCTGGATTCTGGCGGTACACCTGGTCTTTCAAGTGTCCCCACAGAAAAAAGTCACAGGGGTTCATGTCTGGCGAATAGGGAGGCCAATCCACGCCGCCTCCTGTATGTTTCGGATAGCCCAAAGCAATCACACGATCATCGAAATATTCATTCAGGAAATTAAAGACGTCGGCCGTGCGATGTGGCCGGGCACCATCTTGCATAAACCACGAGGTGTTCGCAGTGTCGTCTAAGGCAGTTTGTACCGCCACAAATTCACGAAGAATGTCCAGATAGCGTGATGCAGTAATCGTTTCGGATCTGAAAAATGGGCCAATGATTCCTTTGGAAGAAATGGCGGCCCAGACCAGTACTTTTTGAGGATGCAGGGACGATGGGACCGCAACATGGGGCTTTTCGGTTCCCCATATGCGCCAGTTCTGTTTACTGACGAAGCCGTCCAGGTAAAAATAAGCTTCGTCAGTAAACCAAATGCTGCCCACATGCATATCGCCGTCATCAATCCTGTGCACTATATCGTTAGCGAATGTCTCTCGTGCAGCAATGGTAGCGGCGCTGAGGGGTTGCCGCGTTTCAATTTTGTATGGATAGAGGTGTAAACTCTGGCGCATGAAACGATACGTGGACGTTGGCGTCATTTGGACTGCAGCTGCAACACGGCGAAAGGAAACCCGAGGCTGCTGTTGGATCACCTGCTGCACTAGCTGCGCGTTGCCCTCTGTGGTTGCCGTACGCGGTCGCCCTACCTTTCCAGCACGTTCATCCGTCACGTTCCCAGTCTGTTGAAATTTTTCAAACAGATCCTTTATTGTATCGCTTTTCGGTCCTTTGGTTACATTAAACCTCCGTTGAAAACTTCGTCTTGTTGCAACAACACTGTTTTCTAGGCGGTGGAATTCCAACACCAGAAAAATCCTCTGTTCTAAGGAATAAACCATGTTGTCTATAGCACACTTGCACGTTGTGAACAGCACACGCTTACAGCAGAAAGACGACGTACAGAATGGCGCACCCACAGACTGCGTTGTCTTCTATATCTTTCACATCACTTGCAGCGCCATCTGTTGATGAAAATTGTAACTACTGTAATTTCGAAAGTTTATCCGTCTGAAAATGTAATGTTGTCCCAAGCAAATTGCAACAAACGGTGTATTTCTATCTCTGCTCGTTTAGTTTTTATTGCCGTTTCAAATATACCGATCATTTTTGAAACACCCTGTATGTGTATATATATATATATATATATATATATATATATATATATACAGAGAAAGGACCTGAAGTAGAATATAAGACGCAGTTCTCGGGGATGGACATCCTTCATTCTGGCCCTTGTGAAGATGTCCATCAATGGGTTCCATTAGCAAGACAAAATAGTCCACCATACCCTTGCCGTATTCATTTAAGCAGTGTTAAGAATTTATGGTTCAAATGGCTCTGAGCACTATGGGACTTAACATCTGTGGACATCAGTCCCCTAGAACTTAGAACTACTTAAACCTAACTCACCTAAGGACATCACACACATCCATGCCCGAGGCAGGATTCGAACCTGCGACTGTAGCTTAGAATTTATCTCCATGTATGTAAATCGCAGATAATGATGTAATTACAAGCAGAGTGAGTATCCGGTGCACTGCGGTGTCTGCCGTCACTACCACTAAAACTCGTGAGCGGTGTGGCGATACGCCATTGAGAGGCGCCACATCACGGCAGCTGGGAAGACCAAGGTCACAGAGAGTTACTCGACTACGATTGCACAATAAGCTTGGCTAATGCACATACTGTGCTAGTAACGTTACGTAAGTAAAGTCGCACTTTATGAATTGTATGAAGTGTATTTCTGATGATGACAAACTACTGATGTTTACGCGGCGGTAGTTAATGGGCGAAGCTTATGTCAAGTCGGCACTCCCGCGAGTGAAGGTAGAGTGCTGCGTACTGGCGAGGTGTGAATTACTCGAGCGCTGTCGAACTGTCGCCACTGATGACCCTTTGGTTGCGACCAGCAATTTGTGGGATTCGCTGACTTGGAGGATATCATATTATTTATCTAAGGCTTTCCCACGATCCTGGCGAGGTGTGAGAATCCCGCCTAGCGAAGAGCATTAATTGTATCTTCCCACCACAGAATAGCTGCTTTGTGGTATTTATGAAACATACACACTTACGTGAGTGAAGCTTCTTATGTGGACATGGTAATACTGGTAAAGGCACACTCTCGTATCAGCAAGCTGTGTGGTTTCTGACATGCGCCGTCTATAAACTGTTTCAATGTATGGCGAATGTACAACCACTTAACTTGAAGCACTAGGCCCCTACATATAGTTCACTTCCAACAAAATTAGTTTCTCTTTATTGGTAGTTGTATTAAAATTCCCCAACTGTGGTTGTGTTGAAAGATTAATTAGGCAGAATTCACATTTTGGAGTGCAGTGTACTGATAACTGCACTGCAGGTATGGTCGACAAGTCGATGAAGAGTAGCTCACTGACATGAACGTAGTACTGCGGGGCAGGTCGGTACCAACATAGTGCCAGGCACTGCTGCACACGGCCACATACAGTTACGTCCAACAATACCTCGATAAGAAGCATCTGTCGGCCCATATTCTCTCAGAGAAGGCCGATATAATTTTGTTGTATTCGGCTCCACCACAATTTTTAAACTCACAATATTTATTAAGTATGAGAGAATATCGAAAACGTTGCACTAGCTGTAAACCTGGTTATGGCGTCGTCTGTACTCCTTGTTATATCTGCAAGAACGTGGACAGTACAACGAGGCAGGCAGTGACCAAGTATCGAGAGGTTTAAGAGTTGATTCAGCTTCTCTCGTAACACCTGTACTGAATTAGGAGGTGATTTTCCGGTGTTGTCGGTCAAAGATGGCAAGCTACAGTGCTCTGTTTCCCTGTTTGGCCATAGGAAGTGGTATACATCTCTTGAATTACACAGCCAAACAGATCCACTGGTTTATATTGTTGTGTGAGATAATTAGAATTTGCTCTTTGAAGTATGTAAGTAGGCGGTTTAGGTTTTTATGTTGGTAACGCCACATAGTCCTCTGTATGAAAATCGCTGACTGCGCAATGTGCAGTCTGTGGCTGGTTGGACTCATTGTTGGAATATTCGCTAGTGTAGTGTTGGGCAGTTGGATGTGAACAGCGTGTAGCGTTGAGCAGTTGGAGGTGAGCCGCCAGCAGTGGTGGATGTTGGGAGAGAGATGCCAGAGTTTTGAGAGCGGACGATCTCTGGACGTGTGTCCGTCAGAAAAAGGAAATGTGTAAGACTGGGTGTGATGAACACATATAATGACTTTTGAACACTATTAAGGTAAATACATTGTTAGTTCTCTAACAAAATCTTTCATTTGCTAACTATGCCTATCAGTAGTTAGTGTCTTCAGTAGTTAGAATCTTTTATTTAGCTGGCAGTGTTGGCGCTCGCTGTATTGCAGTAGTTTGAGTAACGAAGGTTTTTGTGAGGTAAGTGATTCATGAAAGGTATAACTTATTGTTAATCAGGGCCATTCTTTTGAAAGGATTATTGAAAGTCAGATTGCGTTGCGCTAAAATATTGTGTGTCAGTTTAGTGATGAGTAGAATAAGTAAAGAGAGAACTGTCTAAGTACGTTCAGTTTTGCTCAGCTGTTTGAAAATCAAATAACGTAAGAGTTATTGTAGCACTGTCATTCAAAGTGGAAGTTTCAATTATTGTTGCATACACAGTTTCTGTAAGCCCAAAAGACCGTGCAAGATTATTGATAACGGGAGCTGCAACGCATGAGACTAGGTAAAATGGGTTGTAAGTTCCTACGCACTGAGTGTTATATTTTGAATGATGCTGCTCCTTGTATGGCCTGAGCTGTTTACCGCAGAGTTCCACGTCGTCTCCACAGCGTCAGGAGGCGCCAAACTCGCCGACAGGCAGTGTCCCTGACCCCTGTCGCAGCATAGAGCGCTGTCGCCGGGGCATTATTTTGTTGCGCCAGGTCACGTGCCCTCGCAGCGCCACATGGATATCCTTCCGCGCACGACTACTTTAGCATTTAAGACACCTCCGGACCTTGCTAAGTCAGTTAGGCCCTACGCATCAAGTCGACAGTACCAGCAGCTCCGTCTGGCGGCATCGGCAAATCTGCTACACCAGAATTTCGCGCTATAAGGTTGTGTTGCCGGCCCACGTCGTAGTGGTCTTTACCAGCAGTACTTCAGCCGTCATATGCCGGCAGAACCGGCTCAGTAACGGCCCAAGATTTCACGCGGCCGCCTACCACGGCTCTGTGGTTCATTGTGTAGGCACATCACAGAAAAACTCACAGGGAAGGCACTTCTGTTGCATTTAGTTGGGTGGATATTCAGCCAAGGACAGTATAATCGAGTTTAGCTTTGTAAATAAAGTTATTCTTCTAAAATGCATTCAATCACTCCTTCAGGACGAGGATACCTTAGAAATTAACAGTACAAATAGTGTCCTATTAAAACACATGCCATTACTTTTTCATACTGCGGACATAATACAAAGTAAGAGATGTTGGTCAAACATCGGCCCCTGGCCTCTCAGCACATGATGTAATATCCCTGGCCTACTCTGTGCAGCCCCCAAGGATCAAATCGCGTTACATAACTTGCAGGAACATGAAACGTATTGACCTTGACGCTCTAACAGCCGATTGCTCAGAAATCTCATGGCATCAAATAATCAGAAAACCCACAATCGACGGCAAAATTAATGAACTTGGTGATAAACTCACTGCCCTCTATGACAAACATGCACCTGTGCGCACAATCCGTGTAAGAAAATCTCCTGCTCCATGGCTGACAGCTGAATTACGTCAAATGATGACTAATAGGGATGCTGCCCACAGGCGTTTCAAGGCAGATCCGAAACCTGAGCGTTTCGAAGAATATAGAAAGCTACGGAACAGAGTGAAACAATGCATTCGCAATGCTAAAATCAGGCACGCTCGCTCCCTTGTATGCAGCGATCTGACGCCCACGACTCTATGGAAGAATCTCCGTAGCTTGGGGGTCGGAAAGGCAAAATCGGAAACTACTTTTCATGTGTCAGCTAACGAATTAAATGAATTCTTCTCTGCACCTCTGAATACCAGCACAGCTGATAATTACCGTCCACAAGAATCCCCAAACAGGATAACTAACAACGATACCTTCCATCTAAAACATGTAACAACAAATACGGCAAGAAAAGCAATAATGAGAATCTCTTCTGATGCAATAGGCAACGACAGTATCGGTATAACCATGATTAAGAATGTTGCCGATATCTTAGTACCTGTCTTAACTGACATATTTAATTTTTCCCTCGTGAACGGAATATATCCCACTGCATGGAAAAGAAGCCTAATTCGACCCATCCCTAAGATCGAAAACCCGCAACTGCCTAGTGATTACCGACCAATTAGCATACTGCCTGCTGTTTCCAAAGCACTTGAATATATTGTTCATGACCAAATCACTGAACACTTGCATGAATTCAGCCTATATGACAAATTTCAATCCGGTTTCCGTAAACATCACAGCACAAACACGGCTCTAATTAAAGTAACTGATGACCTGAAATATGCCATCGACAATCGAAAGGCAACAATATTGACGCTACTGGACTTCAGCAAAGCTTTTGACACTGTTAACTTTGACATATTGCTCAGAAAAATGCAACAGCTTAATTTCTCTGATAGTGCAATGAGATGGTTTGAAAGCTACTTAAAAGACAGACAGCAATGTGTTGTCTGCGTAAATGAAAAATCTTCCTGGAAACATGTTTCCTCGGGAGTGCCACAAGGATCAGTCTTAGGACCACTTTTGTTTTCTTTATATGTCAACGATATTTCGTCGGTTCTGTCCTCCTGTAAATATCATTTCTATGCCGACGACCTCCAGCTCTACCTAAGCGTCAGACCTGAAGATGTAAACACTGCAATCGCTCAGATGAATGATGATCTGTCTTCAGTAGTGAGATGGGCGAAAAACCTGGGGCTTAAACTAAATGCAAAAAAGACGCAAGTAATCTTAATAGCCCATCATAAATTAATAAGTTCAGATTTCCGCGAACGGCTACATCCTATTCTGCTCGACGGTACTCCAATACCATATCAGAAAACAGTGAAGAACTTGGGTGTAACTTTGGATGAGCATCTCAACTGGGCGGAGAATACAGTCGCAGTGTGCCGAAAGACGTCTGCTTGTCTCTATGCTCTCAAAAAGTTTCGGAACATATTTCCACAGGACTTGAAACGCCAGCTCGTGCAAGCACTCGTTCTACCGAACCTCCACTATTGTGATGTGATTCAACGAGGCATGTGTAGTGAAAACAAAAGACGGCTAGAGCTAACCATGAATGCCTGTGTGCGTTACACCTGCAACATTCGCCGATATGATCATATTAGTGCTTCATACTCCGAGCTAGGGTGGCTGCGGCCGGACAAATTGCGTGACTACCACACTCTATGTCTACTCCACCGACTCCTCATCGCGCAAGCACCCCAGTACCTTGCTTCAGAGATTAAAAACCTTCCATGTCATCATAATCGAAACACGAGGTCACTCTTATTTGGTATCCTAACTGTGCCCACTCACAAAACAAAAACTTTTGCAAACTCCTTCTCAGTTGCCGCTGTCCGCCTCTGGAACAAACTGCCCCTTACCTTGCGCAAAATTCGATATCCTGCTGCTTTTAAGAAGAAGTTGAAGCATTTCCTACTATCATCCTCACAAAGTTCTCCACAAAATTAATGTACAAGGACAATCCCCTCATCTGTCAAATAGCAAAGCTAGCGTCTCCTATCTTGCTCCTGAGATGCCTTCCTCTTCATCTTTCTCTATTAGCCACGCAATCTTCTTTTCCTTTATATTTCCTTAATTATGTTTCATCATGTCTCTATTCTTCTCCTCCCTTCACCATGAGTCTCCCTCATACTCCCTGCTGCCGGCACTCCTATCTAAAATCTGTCTCTTCAATAATGTCTAATTATAACAGTACTTGTGACCTAAGAATATAAACTCTGTATGTATGTATTTTTCCAGGTGTACCTTTCAAATTGTTTATTTCACTTTTTGTACTAGATGTAGTTTAACATGCCTACTAAAACATATGAATGTAAAATAAGTAGAATGCCTGGTTAGATGTAAGAGAGGGCCTGATGGCCCTAATCTTGCCAGGTTAAATAAATCAATAAATAATACCTTCAGATAATTGATCGGTATACAACCCATAGGTGCGTAAAGGGGCTACAATTTCGCACCTTACAAGAACTCATTCACATACTTTGCCGTGATCTACAAACACAATTAGGTATCATGTGATAGGTTGTGCATCGTATATATGAATATATAAAGAAGACTGACATTCTCTCGTACGCCTTGTAAATAATTGTTATCGCTTATTGTATGAAAGGTAACGGAGTGTCTTTATTATCAGAACGGCGTAATGAATGATTGCCTATACTAGTAGAGGTTGGAACGCCAGTGGAGATGAAACGGCAGGCAGAACTCAAGCTCTGGGTGGAAGACCTGCACAGGTGTTGGTCCTGCTTAAACACAGGAAGTAGCTAGACGTACGTCGTGGCACCTGAGCTCTGGAGCACAATAGGGTGACGGCCGGCCGCTATTGTAAAAGAGGCCGGAAGGATAACCGGATAATACTTCCGAATTTTGCAAATCTTGTACGCAGGTGAGAGAAACGAAGAAGCGACACCTCGAAAACCACACAGGCTGGGTTATTTCCAAGGATTTTTACTCATAAGCGTACCATTGTACGAGTGTAGGTTTTTCCTCGCAAACTTTCCGCATTGGACGACAAAAGACTAAAATATGGTTGGTCGGCGTTCGGAAGAATCTGCAGAGAAGGAGAATATTCTGTGGTTTCGGGAATATGATTCGTTTTCAGAATTACGATGGTGGGGAGCGGAGCCTTGCTGGTAGGCGAGCGGTGGAGATACGTGGTCTTCCGTTGTGAGCGCCAATGTGTGACGGTCGTTCGATATCAGCTTTGTTGGTACAGACAGACTTGCTGTCTTTGCTCTCAGGAGAGTTTATAGTTACAACAGTTAGGCACTGTACTGTTGCGAACCTACACGATTCTGGACTTCACCTCTGGGTTGGAAGTCGTCGTTGAGTACGCAGCGTTAAGTAATTGAAAGCACTTCCTCTGCCTATACTTACGTTGAGACGTTATCTGAACTCCGTCTTTGTGGCTGGGTGTTCGCGGTTTTCGTCTGTAGAACACAGAGAGGAGGAAGTATACTAGTCAGAGGATCGCCTTCTGTCGTCCTAGTGTTTGAAAGAGTTTATTTGTGGCTGGAGGTCTTCCATCGTCGCAGAAGAGTACGAGAACCATCACTTCGACGCACCGGACGTAGTACATATGGTGACTTCGCAAACTCCTTCGACTTATTACGGCTATAAAATCTAAAAAGCTGTGATCACGTTAGTGATTCATTTATGTTTAGGTTGTAATTTATATGTTAGAGTCCATTAAGGGATCCTAATCTATGCTTAAGGGGGTAGTCAGAAAGGGCCAAATCTTTATTTTAGCATTTATTATTTTCCGTTGCGCTCATTCATTTTTCACCCGCCTGGAGTAGCATCTTGGAGATGTTAGGTTGGTGCATAAGTTCGAAGCATTTTTGTTTTGCATGTTGGTATTCCTGTTACTGTGGGTTCACTGCTGCTCTTTCAGTTTACATATTGTCAGTTTGCCACTTGGAAATAGTCAGTGGAGCTGTCAACGCAAGAATATGGCGTGCGAAGTGGAGAAATCGAAACATTTCCGACATAGAATGAGATTTTCACTCTGCAGCGGAGTGTGCGCTGATATGAAACTTCCTGGCAGATTAAAACTGTGTGCCCGACCGAGCCTCGAACTCGGGACCTTTGCCTTTCGCAGTCTATGAGTGACGACCAAGAGGTCTGAGTGAAGTGATGCTAATCCATGATAACGCCGCCGGCCGGAGTGGCCGAGTGGTTCTAGGCGCTTCAGTCTGGAATCGCGCGACCGCTATGTAGAGCACTTGCCCGCGAAAGGCAAAGGTCCCGAGTTCGAGTCTCGGTCGGGCACACAGTTCTAATCTGCCAGGAAGTTTCATTTCCGACATACTCTTCTGTCTTGAGTTCAGTAGATGGGTGACAGCAATGGTGGCAGCCAGAAACATTAACGGCATGTATCCAGAGAATGCCACTGGACGAAGCACGGCAAGAAAATGGTTTTGACATTAATGACTCCCCACATTAAGGGAGAACTTCGGATTTTGATAATCGTTTAAACGCACTGACTCACAATGATACACGTCAGTATACTCTATAACTGGCAAATGTGATGAAGTGTAATCATTTCACCATCGTGCGATTTTTGCATGCAGTGGGGAAGGTTAAAAAATTAAGCACATGGGCACCGCGTGAGTACCGCGTGCTATAAGCCAAAATCACAAAAATCAGCTGGTGGCAACATCTGAATCTCTGCTTGATCCTCATCAGTTTGCTCGTGAACAAAGCCGACCGTACCTATCCAGCATCGCTCCTGCTAACAAGAAATGGTGCCCTTCTACTGACATAAGGAAAATAAAGGAAATGACGAGTCCAAACACCGCAGCAACACATCGTACAAAGACCTGCGTGCGTCTGGTGGAACAGCGACGGTGTGGTGTTCAACGAGTTGCTTACCCAAGGTGTATCCATCACTGCTGTCATTTATTGCCAGCAGCTGAAACGCCTTAAAGACGCAGTCCATGAGTAACGACCAAGAAGTCTGCGTGAAGTGATCCTAATCCACGATAAGGCCCGCCTGCTTCCTGCTAGGCTGACAGAAAACACTATACAGGAGTTGACTTGGAAAGCCATTCCGCATTAATCTTATACACGCCACGCCAGATTTTCGGCTTCTTCGCTCTCTGTCGTTCAACCTTCAAGGAATTTCCTATCCGGATGAAAATGCACTTCTGAACATGACTCGACGAGTTCTTCAGCTCAAATCGAAGTGATTTTTAGAGTCACAGAATCGAATAGCTATCACAGCGTTGGCAGACGGTTGTGAATAGTAAAGGAGTGTGTTGCTGATGACTGAAGTCTCTCTTACGTGTATCCGTTGGGTTTATTAAACTTATGGGAAAACGCTATGCTGGGTTTTTGTGGTTGGACGTGGACAGCCGGGGTAATTAACTGACGAAACTAAGCTGAATACCGTTTATTAACAAAAATATTCGTTAGATGCAGTTAGTATTCCTGGCTGACTAGAGGGCTGCCGGCCTCGTGGTAAGTAGTTGCAGAACGACCAACTCAGCGGTTTCTCCAGTCGTAAGCATCGGTCTCAACCTGCAACTAAGACAGGTATAAGGCAACGGGCCACTTACAATGTTCGCAGAGCCTTTAACCACAGTGAACAGTGGTTAATCCAACAGCGATACAGACAGACTGTCAAAGTATTGCGGCTAGTTAAAACTGAATTCAAATTACAAAAGCAACTTCATTTACTTTAACCTCTCAATAACGTAGATAAAAGAAGGTTAAATCATATACGAGGTGCGGCTAGAAAAAAACCGGACTGATGCTGGAAAAAACATTTATTTACAATTATTTACAATTTCATGTTATCTCCTTCAATGTACTCTCCTCCTCGGTCTCTACACCGCTCCATACGAATTTTCCACTGTTCATAGCAATGCTGCAGATCATTTTTGGTAAGTCCATACATTACTTCCGTCGCTTTTTCTTTTACTGCTTCAACAGTCTCAAATCTAGTTCCTTTCAAAGCTGACTTGACTTTAGGGAAAAGAAAAAAGTCACAGGGGGCCAAATCAGGTGAGTAGGGTGGATGATCTAAGATGGGAATGTTGTGTTTTGCCAAAAACGTCTTCACTGACAACGCACTGTGAGCTGGGGCATTGTCTTGGTGAAGGATCCATGGCTTTTTTCTCCACAAATCGTTCCGTTTTCTCCGTACTCGCTCACGTAGGGTAGCCAGGACGCTAATGTAGTAATGCTGATTCACTGTTTGTCCCTCTGGTACCCAATCAATGTGCACAATCCCTTTGATGTCAAAAAAAAAAACAATCATCATTGCCTTGAATTTCGATTTTGACATTCGTGCTTTTTTTTGTCGTGGAGAACCAGGAGTTTTCCAATGCATCGATTGGCGTTTAGTTTCGGGATCGTAAGTAAAAAACCACGATTCATCGCAAGTAATAACATTTTGTAAGAAGGTGGAATCACTTTCAATGTTTTCCAGGATGTCAGAACAAATCATTCTTCGGCGTTCCTTCTGTTCAATTGTGAGACACTTTGGAACCATTTTTGAACACACTTTGTTCATGTTGAAACTTTCATGAAGAATCTGCCTAACACTTTCCTTGTCAACTCCTGTTAACTCAGACACTGCTCTGATTGTTAAACGGCGATCTTGTCGAACAAGTTTACCGATTTTTTCAATGTTTGCATCAGTTTTTGCTGACAATGGTCTGCAAATGCGAGTGTCATCACTGGTGTCTTCGCGGCCATCTTTAAATCGTTTAAACCACTCAAACACTTGTGTTCGCGATAAACAATCATCGCCGTACACTTGTTGTAACATTACAAACGTTTCACTTGCAGATTTTCCTAGTTTGAAACAAAATTTGATGTTAACACGCTGTTCTTTCTGTACACTCAACATTTTCCGACGCACAGACAAAACGTCAACTACTTAAAACAGACGCCACGGGCAGACTGAGTGCAGGAGGCAGATGAAACTCGAGCAGTAGGCGGAGCGAGAGTCACGTGACAGGCCACGCGACTTTCAGAGTAATTGCATTCGTTTTATTGTTTCACCAGTACTAGTCCGGTTTTTTTCTAGCCACACCTCGTATCCTGAGAATTTCATTGCTATCTTTAAACTATGTCCATTCATTAATAAAGTTTTACCGAATAAGATCTTCTCAAACTGTCTTCTAGATCGAATCCAACTGTTGGCAGACACCATTATTGGAGAATATCAAGGAGGATTTCGTCACGGGAGATCTACTATCGACCAAATTTTTGTCCTACGCCAGATCATAGAAAAAAGGTGAGAGTTTGGTCGAGAATTACACATGCTGCTTGTCGGCTTCAGAAAACCATATGATTGTATTCGTCGGGAAAGTATGCTGAGGCGTCTGGAACAGTTCGGTTTTGCCAAGAAACTAGAAAGCCTCACGAAGGCGTACCTGATGGATACTTCAGCAAAGGTGAAAACTGGAAACAAGGTGACTGATGCATTCAAATTAAAAACTGGGCTATGGCAGGGCGATGGATTGTCACCTGTTCTTTTCAATCTCGCATTAGATAAGGTAATGCGAGAGACGTCGTCTAATGAACACAAAGGAGACCAGACTGGTGATGTGACTATCAAGTACCTCGGATATGCCGATGATATAGTGCTACTATTTGGGTCGTAAGGAGAATTAGGGGAAATGGCTGACATTCTGGAAACAACAGCGAGGAAAATTGGACTTCCGATCAATCGTGACAAGACGGAATACATGGTTCTACACCGTAGAGATAATGAAACTCAAGAACCACTTCAACCCTTACATACAAGGTTCTTATCGTCACGTCAGGGAGTTCAAATATCTGGGCGCAGTATTCAGAGATGAACCATCCAGTAAAATGGAAATACATGCAAGACTACAGGCAAGTAATTGTTGTTACCACGGCCTTAATGCTCTCCTCAAACCCAGAAGTTTGTCAAGACATTTCAAAATAAACATCTACAAAACACTCCTACAGCCAGTATTACTCGTACTTTATGGATGTGCCACCTGGAGTAAAACCAAGCAAGATCTGAACAGACTGATGCTATTTGAAAGGAAAGCAGTTCAGAAGATTTTTGGACCAGTTTATGGTACTGAGAGTGAAAAATGGAGGATTCGTCACTGTACAGAGTTGTATGGTATTTACGAAGAACCGAACATCGTGGCTGTAATGAAGACACGACGACTCCAGTGGGCAGGGCATGTTACTCGAATGCAGAACAACTGATGGCCGAAACTGTACTCAACACCAAGCCAACAGGCAGAAGGCTCGTAGGAAGACTGAAGTGGAGGCAATCTCTCAAAGCAGAGCGCGGTCTGTTGGGCCTGATCGCGTAAAGTAAGTAAGTAAGTTACCAGTAAAACATTAATTAATAAAACTTATCAGAATTTAATTACTTTGGCCCCGGGGACAAGAATCACAATAAAACGGACATACACACACCTCGGACACCAACGACTACAAACCACACACGTTCAACACAATTATTAATGCCTGTTGCACCGGCTTATCATGCAGCATCACGCTTTAACTCGTTACTGCCCAAACACCACAACCAAACCTAATCGCGCAGCGATATTTGATTGCTGAGTGCAGCTTAAGACAAAGTTATGCTAAACAGCCTTATGCTTAACACCCTTACTTCTGATCTAAATTATCTTCACCAAAAGTAAACAGTAACTTAAATTATCGTGATGCACCACTTCTAAAATTACAGAGGTGGCCCTTTAAGGCCCCAGCGATTCTAAAAACCAATGTTATGAATACACAGAAGACTTTCGCTGCATCGCCTACTTGGGGCCAGGCTCAAACGCTTAAATAATTTAGCATAATTGGATAGTCCTTTGCCCGGACACCCCACATTGGGAAAATGTAACTACATTCCCATGTAAGGGTATAAAGCAACAGTGTCTGACCTTACCGCAGTGAACAGAATAGAAAAAAAAATAACAAACCACAACTTTCGGTAACTACAGGAAACCAGACCAGCAGCAATAAGCGACACAACAACGACGGAACAGTTAGAAGGGCCACATTTCGTGATACTGCTTCGGAATAGACTTAAACAACACTAACCATCTTTCGCGCCCATCTGTGCTGCATAAAAGCCTTAGTACCCAGCAGTACTTGTTCTGTTTTGCCGACTGTCCAGCAGCTTACGGAATTGCCAACGTTGGCTGTCGGTAATACAATCAGACCACCTTGCACTACCGATCCCGATTCTACGTCAAAAGTGAACACTCGGAGAGGCAGTGAAAGTAAAGGATCCAGTAACGGATCACACTTCAATAAAAATGTATCTATATGCATCACCCAATATCACGTTAGAAGGTGTGCCTGGACATATCCGACGGACTGCTACAACGACGTAAAGAACTCTCACTGACAAACAGTATAAATCACCAGTCAACTACAACATTAAAAACACAACCTCCTTTCAACGCGTAATGTCCGCTTTTGTTTTATCAGTACCACAGGCGTAATAAAACAATTCCTTTAGACGGATAGTTGAAAGAACTGCGAGGGGCCTGGGTGGAGAAGAGTTTGTACCTCTTCAATTGAGACGAATTTTGCATGAGAACGAGATACGCACTAGACCCCTTACCAAACACCTAATTAATTTTGTGCACAACGGTAACGAAAGCAAATGATGGTGGACCCTGCTAATTGGTAAAATAAGGAGTGCACACGCACAATAATTTGATAAAAATCGTAATCTACTCAGAGAAGAAAAAAGAACTTTATCATAATAAAAAACAGGAATTGGGATTATGCGTATATCTATGAAATGATACGCGGATTAAATATCACAGTGGGATTTATTATACATTACAACATAAAGGTACATGATTATCCACACAAACAGCAGCTTAAAGGATAGGGTATACTGCACCGTTATGAGAATAAGAGTTGGTTCAAGAACAAGGGGCTTCTACTCTCTGTGATGCAATAGATTGACGATAATGATTGGACGTCCTAATGAATCAAATATTACTATCCCGACTATATTGCAGTATCGCGATTAGTAATGAGAGCTCAAAGGGGATCACATGGAGAAACAAGCAAGGTGGGCTTCTAGCAAAACCGAACGCGCGTGCTGTTGAGGACTTCAGTATAAAACTGATTGGTCTTACAATGCCGGCGCAGCAAAAAAACTTTACCAATCCTGAAATCTGTAGCAGGTCGTCGATAGGCAGCGTTCTGTTGATGTAGGCGCCGACTTCGGCTGTGCAGCAACTCTGTTTCAACCTGTGGCCTCTAAGGCTGCCAGAGAATTCTAAGCTCTGCCGAAAAAGTGCGACTAAGTTTCAAGACCATCAGACTCCGACGGAGATCAGATCCTGAATGCTGTCCGCCAGCGCAGCGCAACTCCCTACCATCCTCGAAAACCGCGAATCAGCACTAAGCGCTGATTCCAAAATTCCTCCTCGCTGTTTCAGAACATCGTTCGCGCCAGTAGCGACTGGTCCCACCAATTTCGAGCAGGGCTTTATAACGTCAACTAGCCTCAGTTTAAGTTGACCAATCATGCCTCTGTTATTCAGCTGAGGGCCTGAACTTGCCATTGGGGCAGCTACGAAAGCCAGTCTGGAACCGTGCGACCGCTACAGTCGCAGGTTAGAATCCTGCCTCGGGAATGGATGTGTGTGATGTCCTTAGGTTAGTTAGCTTTAAGTAGTTATAAGTTCTACGGGACTCATGACCTCAGATGTTAAGTCCCATAGTGCTCAGAGCCATTTGAACCTATACTTGAGTATTGCTCATCAGTGTGGGATTCGTACCAGATCGGTCTGACGGAGGAGATAGAGAAGATCCAAAGAAGAGCGGCGCGTTTCGTCACAGGGTTATTTGGTAACCGTGATAGCGTTACGGAGATGTTTAATAAACTCAAGTGGCAGACTCTGCAAGAGAGGCGCTCTGCATCGCGGTGTAGCTTGCTCGCCAGGTTTCGAGAGGGTGCGTTTCTGGATGAGGTATCGAATATATTGCTTCCCCCTACTTATACCTCCCGAGGAGATCACGAATGTAAAATTAGAGAGATTAGTGCGCGCACGGAGGCTTTCAGACAGTCGTTCTTCCCGCGAACCATACGCGACTGGAACAGGAAAGGGAGGTAATGACAGTGGCACGTAAAGTGCCCTCCGCCACACGCCGTTGGGTGGCTTGCGGAGTATAAATGTAGATGTAGATGCAGATCTTAAACTGGCTACGAAAACAACATGCCTAGACCACCAGCCATCCAGCGCCAGACAGTCGCGCGCAGCAGGGTACGGTTCACAAGAATTCTCAGAATCATGATGATGATGCCGTCAGCCGGTGCCAGCAGTCTTCGTTCCGGACGCGCTGGAACGGTAAACACATGAACTGTGGCACGGCTCAGTCGTCTCGCAGGTCGTTTCGCCCTGCATACAATAGGCGAAACTTGACCGACGTCAGTCATTCCGCTTGGCGCTTAAGCCCATTCTTTGAGCATTCGCAGAAGTGCAGCCCCAACTGGGAACACAGTGTGCCGCATCCCCCGGTGCTCCCCTCGCACAGGCCACCCAGGGAAGTAACCCAACTTGCATAGGAATCAAGTGAAAAGTTTTTTTGAGCTGTCAGTACAAATACGCTCATCACAATAACCATGTTTGGCCTGTTAGCACTGTGCAATGACAAAACATTAATAAAATTGATGAAAATGAGAGGCGACGTGCAGAAGAGGGCATGGAACCTCTCAGAACCAGGGGGAATCCACAGTTCTCTGTTGCCAGCCAATGCTATATTCCCAAAAGAATACCATTTAACACCCCATGCTATGACGCCGTTCTTCCGTACACTACACAGGCGGCTCACAAACAGGAGATACTATCATAAGTAATTTCCAGAGCCTACTGCCGCAGTTTGCTAGCCACAAGAACTCGACGCTTCTCAAAGAGGGCGCTCTTCCGACAACTTACAGGCAAGTTGCAGGCTAGCGCCACCGAAGTTCGCTGTCGGGTAGATTTGCGCGCGCGTCCAAACCGCCGGGAAGATGAGCGTCCGGCACAAAGCTACGAGATCATGCACCAGCCTAATACATTGTGATCTGAACTCCTGCTTAACGCAACCGTCTCGTTTTTGATATAAATTAAATTAATATCCAACGAATACATCGATTAGTCTCATTTTTGTCAAGATAGTCGTGTTACACATATCACACTCACCAGTACGTCTACAACAGTACAGGAGCACCTACAGAGTTCATTCGTTCCAGCTTCATTAATGCAATCTAGGCGTCCAAGTAATAAATGGTGCGTTGCGCCGACTGCCCTGGATGTGGCATCCTTTATGCAATCTCAGGGTAGACTCTGTCTGGTCAAAAGTGTCGGGAGACGTATTAGTGTCCAACAAGAACCGAAATCAGAGTAGAGAGCGATGTTGGACACTGGGGTGTGGAGCGAATTCGATGTTCCAACTCATCAAAAGGTGTTCCATTGAGTTCAGGTCGGGATTCTTGGCACGTCAATCCATTTCAGTGTTATAGTTCAGAGACGATTGTGTCACACATGTTGTTTTATGACAGGGTGCGTTGTCCTGCTGATACAGTCATCGTCTCCGAACTGTTCCTCTGCTGTACACAACACACAATTCTGTAAAATGTCTTCATACCCTTCTTAAGCAGGATGAGACCACGCCCTAATCACGAATAACACCCATATACTCTAACAGTACTTACTCGATATTCCACCGTTGGCACTTGACATGATTGCGTTTACGTTCTCGAGGCATTCACCTGACACTAACCCATCCTCTGGAATGCCACAGGGTAGAACCTGATTCATTACTCGAAATCTCTCGCTCTAGTCACCCATTGTTTAGTAGCGCAGCTCTTTACCCTCCTTCAAGCGTCTCTTAACGTTGACTGCAGAAATGTGTGGCTTATGAGCAGCTCGACCATTGTAACCCATCCTTTTTAACTCCATACGCACAGTCACTGTGCTAGCTGGACAAATGGTAGCTCTTTGAAACTGACAAGTGATCCTTTCCGCCGATTTATAACCACCTTCCGCAACTTTCGACGGTTCTTGCCTGTCCGTACATGAGGACTTGGTTTAAATGTTGTTGTTCCTTCACGTTTCCAAGTCACAATCACGTATCCAACAGTCACTTGGTGAGCTTTGGAAGACACGAAATGTCCCTGGTGGATTTGTTACTCACAAGGGAACCTCCCCATCGCACCCCCCTCAGATTTAGTTATAAGTAGGCACAGTGGATAGGCCTTGAAAAACAACACAGATCAATTGAGAAAACAGGAAGAAGTTGTGTAGAACTGTGAAAAAATAAGCAAAATATACAAACTGAGTAGTTCAAGGGAAGATAAGCAACAATATGGACAATTGGAACGCGGGAGCGCCGTGGTCTCGTGGTAACATGAGCAGCTGCGGAACGAAAGGTCCTAGGTTCAAATCTTCCATCGAGTGCAAATTTTAATTTTTTATTTTCCGTTTATGTGACAAACTCTTATGTTTACATCACTTTTTTGGGAGTGATTATCACATCCACAAAAAAACCTAAATCGGGCAAGGTAGAAGAATCTTTTTACCCATTCGCCAAGTATACAAGTTAGGTGGGTCGACAACATATTCCTGTCATGTGACGCACATGCCGTCACCAGTGTCGTATAGAATATATCAGATGTGTTTTCCTGTGGAGGAATCGGTTGACCTATGACCTTACGATCAAATGTTTTCTCTTCCCATTGGAGAGGCACGTCCTTTCGTCTACTAATCGCACGGTTTTGCAGTGCGGTCGCAAAACACAGACACTAAACTTATTACAGTGAACAGAGATGTCAACGAACGAACGGACAGATAATAACTATGCAAAAATAAAGAAAGTAAAAATTTCAGTCGAGGGGAGACTTGAACCAAGGGTCTCTCGTGCAGCAGCTGCTCACGCTACCACGGGACCACGGCGCTTCTAAGCAAGCTTATTCCATGATGTTGCTTATGTGGCCCATGGACTACTCAGTTTGTATATTTTGCTTATTTTTTCACAGTTCCACACAACTTCTTCCTGTTTTCTCAATTGATCTGTGTTCAGTTTATCAAGGCCTATCCACTGTGCCAACTTATAACTAAATCTGAGGGGGGTGCGATGGGGAGGTTCCCTTGTCAGGAGGTATCCAGTAACTAACACGCGTTCGAAGTCACTGAGCTTTCCTGACGGACACATTCTACAGTTTACTGCTTCTCCAATGACAGCTCAGTATTCCCCACCTCCTCTAAGTTGCCTTCCCGCCTCTCGTGACATGTAGTGGTCAATTTCCCATTGTACAGGGGTTTCCGGGTACTTCTGATCGTGGCCAGATACTCAGAGGTCCCTGCTTGGAACCTCTCATAGAAACAAACGCAGTTTGAGTAGAAAATGTAATGACAATCATAAAAGTAAACTCAGTTAGAACAGAAAACGTAATAGCAAACTGAAGGAAGGCAAAACTAATGGTCATTTGTTAATGTTACACATTGTATAGCCAACATTCCCTGTGTAATTCCCTTAATCAGTATCCCATGTGGTGTGTGTGAGAGAGAGAAAGATATTTGCACAATTTCAGTATTGCAGCAATCGATAGCGTCTGCTGAACAGAGATGTACGGGTGCCCCAAAGAGAGCAACAGCTAGTCGAAACTTCAGGTCTTGGTCAAGCAGAGATGAGTAAGGTTGTCAGTAAGAGGGGAGTTTCTTTTAAGATACTTTAGAGGACTTCCGGGGGGAACAAAGAACGCTGGGTGATGTGCTGTTCTAAGGCACTCTGGCAGCGGACTTCATGGTGAGTGGACGTATTGGGTAGCTCTGCTCACCTTAAGTGAGCCACAACGATACTAACTCTCTTATTTCAGCGTTAGGAAATCAGTACAGGTCTTAAATTAAGACGCGTGTGTGAAATATTTAAGAATCTTTTGAATATTTTAAGACATCGTGTGAAGCTTTGTAATGGTAAATATCTGAGTCGTGTTGCACAAGAGCACGATGAAATAGTAAGACACAGCTGGTAAAGCTTAAGGTCAAGATATATCTTAAATTAAGATGCGTGTGTAAGATACCACTCGTGTTTTGAGATTGAATAGAGTAGCACGTGTGACTTATGATTCATTGTGCACTAGCGCCCCAGTGGCGAGAACAAGGTATGTGTAATGTGTTTCCATCTTTTGTGAAATTGCAATATGTTCTGGGAATTCGTGTATCGTGAAAGAAGGGAATAGTAATCACGATCCCGAGATTTAATTTGAATAGTAGGCCAACATGTGGTCTTGGTGGCCACGTGGTAGGCAATGTGTACATCCACCGTTTGCTTAATACAGTGAATCAGTTAGGATGCTAGAGAGTTTCTTCTTGTTATTAAAGTTGTGTGTTAATATACTGTTGGGAGATTTTAGTAATCATCATGTGGATAATGTTTATGAAGGTTCCAAGTAACACGTTGGTTCGGTCTTATAATCCATGGGATGTCACCTGACTTACTTGAATTAGCCTGTCTTAATAGCGCTGTGAGTAGCGAGAGCAATATTTCATTCTTCGACAGTTTCTCTTAGTTAAGCTACTCGTGCGACTTCACCGCAGGAACAGACCCTAGTCGGCAGTTTGCTTAAGGAACCTTCTTAGCGTTCGAGTCTGAAAGGAAATCCGCCGTCTTGGAGTCGAGCATAAAAGAGGCCCTCCAAGCAATGTGTAGCGGCCCGTTAGTGCGCGGAGCTTTCAGCCAGACATCTGCTAATTTAGACTCGCGAAATGCATCTTATTTCGTAACCAAGCCCAGGCAGCGTTCGACGGTGCTGCATTACTTGTAACTTGTTGCACCATACTAAACGTGTTCCACGAAATAAAACCCATGTGTAGCTCATTGGTTTGTTATCAACCAAATAATTAAAATAAAATCCCGTATTAATAATGAGAATGAAAAATCAGAGAAGAAATTATCAGAGGACTAGAGAATAATAAATAAGCTAGAAGGGTTAGAAGGAGCACCCTTTATTAACCCTACACATGACCAGGAGCTGGCCGCAGTGGTCTAGCAGTTCTAGGCGCTCAGTCCGGAACCGCGCGACTGCTACGGTCGCAGGTTCGAATCCTGCCTCGGGCATGGATGTGTGTGATGTCCTTAGGTTAGTTAGCTTTAAGTAGTTCTAAGTTGTACGGGACTGATGACCTCAGAAGTTAAGTCCCACAGTGCTCAGAGCCATGACTAGGAATCTTTCTGCTTGTTCCATTAACAAAGATATTTCCGTGAAACGAAGCTTCCCCGTTAACAGGAGCCTTTCAAATATATACAGGACTCTTTCAGTACTTCTGATCAGATACTGTACAAATCCTCGCTATGTCTGTGGCACACCACCTGAAACGTAAACACTGCCCCGTTGTTGCCGGCCGCTGGTGGCCGAGCGGTTCTGGCGCTACAGTCTGGAACCGCGCGACCGCTACGGTCGCAGGTTCGAATCCTGCCTCGGGCATGGATGTGTGTGTTGGCCTTAGGTTAGTTAGGTTTAAGTAGTTATAAGTTCTAGGGGACTTATGACCTCAGCAGTTGAGTCCCATAGTGCTCAGAGCCATTTGAACCAGCCAGCCCCGTTGTTACGTAAACAAATATTCTCGTACCACATACAGACCCTCTGCCAGCACAGTATTGTTTATTGTGTAGATTTACCATTCTGCATGTCATTTACTTGTTCTCCATAAACACAAAGTCTACTTTCACACTGACCTTAGTTCCGTGCCACGTACTTCTGGGAAAATACTTCAGTTCAACTACATTTTGGATTCCAAACCCTGCTCTAGATTTTTGATATAACAGTAACAATACATCAGTGTTATTACTTCATTATTGTCCAACTCACCTGTCACTCAAGAATAGATCAAGATTATTTCCTATCGGCTTGACCAGGCAAAGCGAGCAGCTCTTGCAGTACTAGAACTGAAAGCCTGAAAATGTTCTAATAACGAAACCGTTCGTAGCTTAATACACTCCTGGAAATTGAAATAAGAACACCGTGAATTCATTGTCCCAGGAAGGGGAAACTTTATTGACACATTCCTGGGGTCAGATATATCACATAATCACACTGACAGAACCACAGGCACATAGACACAGGCAACAGAGCATGCACAATGTCGGCACTAGTACAGTGTATATCCACCTTTCGCAGCAATGCAGGCTGCTATTCTCCCATGGAGACGATCGTAGAGATGCTGGATGTAGTCCTGTGGAACGGCTTGCCATGCCATTTTCACCTGGCGCCTCAGTTGGACCAGCGTTCGTGCTGGACGTGCAGACCGCGTGAGACGACGCTTCATCCAGTCCCAAACATGCTCAATGGGGGACAGATCCGGAGATCTTGCTGGCCAGGGTAGTTGACTTACACCTTCTAGAGCACGTTGGGTGGCACGGGATACATGCGGACGTGCATTGTCCTGTTGGAACAGCAAGTTCCCTTGCCGGTCTAGGAATGGTAGAACGATGGGTTCGATGACGGTTTGGATGTACCGTGCACTATTCAGTGTCCCCTCGACGATCACCAGTGGTGTACGGCCAGTGTAGGAGATCGCTCCCCACACCATGATGCCGGGTGTTGGCCCTGTGTGCCTCGGTCGTATGCAGTCGTGATTGTGGCGCTCACCTGCACGGCGCCAAACACGCATACGACCATCATTGGCACCAAGGCAGAAGCGACTCTCATCGCTGAAGACGACACGTCTCCATTCGTCCCTCCATTCACGCCTGTCGCGACACCACTGGAGGCGGGCTGCACGATGTTGGGGCGTGAGCGGAAGACGGCCTAACGGTGTGCGGGACCGTAGCCCAGCTTCATGGAGACGGTTGCGAATGGTCCTCGCCGATACCCCAGGAGTAACAGTGTCCCTAATTTGCTGGGAAGTGGCGATGCGGTCCCCTACGGCACTGCGTAGGATCCTACGGTCTTGGCGTGCATCCGTGCGTCGCTGCGGTCCGGTCCCAGGTCGACGGGCACGTGCACCTTCCGCCGACCACTGGCGACAACATCGATGTACTGTGGAGACCTCACGCCCCACGTGTTGAGCAATTCGGCGGTACGTCCACCTGGCCTCCCGCATGCCCACTATACGCTCTCGCTCAAAGTCCGTCAACTGCACATACGGTTCACGTTCACGCTGTCGCGGCATGCTACCAGTGTTAAAGACTGCGATGGAGCTCCGTATGCCACGGCAAACTGGCTGACACTGACGGCGGCGGTGCACAAATGCTGCGCAGCTAGCGCCATTCGACGGCCATCACCGCGGTTCCTGGTGTGTCCGCTGTGCCGTGCGTGTGATCATTGCTTGTACAGCCCTCTCGCAGTGTCCGGAGCAAGTATGGTGGGTCTGACACACCGGTGTCAATGTGTTCTTTTTTCCATTTCCAGGAGTGTATATGTGCAGTAAGACGGATGAGGTGGTCTTCATTATTCACTAAGATCAAAGCTAATTGGGATCTTCTTCAGCACGGTATTCTGCGTCTGTTCTGCCCATTAGTCGTCTTTCGCATTATAATATTAGTAATTTTCGCCTCACGAACATTAATATACGCTCAATAGTAAACTCCTGATGGCCTAAAATTGTCGAACAATTGTAAAGTAAAAGAAATGTACCATCACATAGCAGCGACAAAATCTATTATTCTTTATCTTTGCCATTCTCGCGCGGTGCCTGTAAATCTCTATGTACATGTATCGATTAATGGTATAAAAAAGAATTCTGTTGTTTCAAGACAAATGAGGCATTGTGCGCCTCACCTTTTACTGTTTGTATTCCATGAAAGGCGGACGCTGACTTGTTGCGGTCCGCATCGGTAATTTATATTTTAGGTGAAAATATTCAGTAAATATGCTAATTGTTATTTTTACAATCAGAAAACATGTAGTTTCTTGTAACTGATTACGAACAGACAGCATCAAGAGGACATTTTGCCTGTTATGTATAAAGTATTTAACCACAATTGACATCTATTCTAATTTAATATGAAAAGGTACATAGCATTAAAAAACGTGTTTTAAAGATAAGTGTGCTTATTTTAGTAAATTAACCTTGATGATTTCCATCTCCTCATTAGGAACATTATCGTTTCCCTATCATTTCTGAATCAACTCTTTTTTTTAAATTGTGTAGTGTTGCATTTCTTTTAAAGTTTATAAATCTTATGATCCCATAGTGTTGTTCCGGGTATGACTACATCGCGACTATAAAAATGCACAGAAATGATTATGTTTCTTCCGAACGATCTCAAATAAATCAATCTGCTGCTCTTATTCCAAATAATCTAACCAGGTATTTAATGATCAACGTATGTTATTATATTAGTGTAATCAATCTCTGATTCTGTTGCCAAGTGGCCCATCAAAATATTCACTTTTTCGACATTTTTCAAAAAATATAAAATAACAATTCTTTTTCTTTTCGCCCACCCAAGAGCAACGCTACAGCATCTCATCTATCGTGCCTGGATTCAATTCTTGTGCATATTGCAATCACCGTCTCTACTTCAGTTTCATGTAACACAGTTCATTTACCCTCCGGTTGAATACGATCGTCCGTCGAAGCGAATCTTCGTATATGTCAAAGGATATTTCAGTTTCGCTGTCCTCTTCCCCTGACTTACGATGTATCACATAGAACAAAGTCTTGACCTTTACAATCTAATCTTCAATCTTCCGTATTTTCTCTTCTCCTGTCTCAATGCCAGCCGCTCGCAGCGCTTGTGTCATACCTACCAGTTCGCTAAGCGCACCAGGGAGGATACTTTTCGACAGTGCCTGTATTGTCTCTTAGATGTCATGGCAAAATCGAAACATTGGTTCTCCTGTTATTTCGTTCGGCATTTTTCTAGTAAATTGTTGATACATGAGGTATAACATTTTCTCCAACAGCTGTGACTATAAAAATAGTACGTGCGACCCAGTCAGCTATTCTAATGGAATGCTGGAAATATGACTATGCTCGACTTTTTTGATTGTGGATATCTGTTCAATTTCTTTACACGAAAACTCTGATTCTTTCGCACTATAAAAGTGTTCAAGGTATTATAATCTAAAATAGTCGAGGTATTACAACGGCAATACTTGTCCTTGATTGGTCATTACTTTTTACTTTTACTACAGAATTAAGATGGTCACAGCTGGAACATGCATTTAGCAACTAACAAGAAAAACTGTTTTCTACAGTTATTAAAGAATCAGACTTCTGCAGAGAGTGTAAAATGTACACTGTCTGCTATTACTTCCCCACTCTAGTATTTAGTATTACTGCCATCATCATTTTTACGTTATTTCTAACATGAGAATTCATATGTCGCGTTATCCACAGTCATAAAGTAAATTCCGCTTCAGGAAGGTAAATAGCTGGCCAAAACAAAAAATGCATCAAGAGGATAGAGTAATCACCAACGTTGCAGCCATGTGTATTTCGTAAAAATAACCTGTGTCATCAAATCTTGTACAGTGACGAATATCAGGAAGTGTTTCTCAATCACACAAGCTTCCATTATGTAAAGAAAATAATCTACATATCTTAAATGATATACATTACACTGTAGTACTTACTCCTGTACTACCTACACTAATAAGGCTGTATCACAAGAAATCCAAAGACGAATGCAATTTCTTTATTAAAGAAAGTAGTGAGTTAAAATGGCATATGTGACAGTAGTGAATGGGATTGCCAATCTATCTGGGACCTCGTCAGGACTCTCTGTGATGGGGGGGGGGGGGGGGGGGGGCGGGGAAGAAATGAAGTAAAACATTTATTGTGTAATCATCCGAAAAGTGGCACTTTCTCCTTCCATCCTTAGGTAGCTTCGTAACCTATGGTAAGTTTATTAGACGATAAACAGTCGACCATAACACTTTAGTCGTCGCATGCTCTATTTACCCGCAGTAACACTTCAAACAAATGGTTCAAATAGCTCCGAGCACTATGGGACTTAACTTCTGAGGTCATCAGTCCCCTAGAATTTAGAACTACTTAAACCTAACTAACCTAAGGACATCACACACATCCATGCCCGAGGCAGGATTCGAACCTGCGACCGTGGTGGTGGCACGGTTCCAGACTGTAGCGCCTAGAACCGCTCGGCCACCTCGGCCGGCACACTTCAAACATTATTGACTTGCACTAGTTGTTCGTATTACGTTTAGGAAAAGAATCTTCTTATCAGATCGCTATTCAAACGGGCACTGAGCGACTCTTCCGCATGGCGCTGCTCCAGCCCCGTACTACTGGAGAAATCTGGTATGTTCTCGAACTATGGCGCTAGGTCTTCTGTTGCTTGCATCGTCGATACAGAATACGCAACACTCAACGCCATCCGAGAGCCAACCTTGTCAACATAAACTTGTTGACATAAATAAAACAGACTGTGTTTACACGTTTAGCTAACAGATGGCATTTCTTCAGTACTTGAACCAAGCTCGTAATAGTATTTCGCTAAATCGGAACGAAACTGGGTCTTGTCGGGATGTCTGGACAAGGAGGTCCATAACGGTGATGGTCCGGATATACCGTGTCAGATGGTAACCCTAGAAGTGAACTTTCTTGGTTCAGTTTAATTTTGTTATTTGCGTATTCCGTGGCCGTACTTCCGAATACTTGCAATGTTTCGAAAACTCGCAAACTTTATGTGTATTATAGATTTTCTCAGTAGAGGGAGCTATCAAGTATAAATGATCTCCGGTCGTTATCCCCGTGTATGAGAGACGACTGTATTTTGTTGTCTGTAATCCGGTGTTTGCGTACTAATGGTAGCGCTGCAATTGTACAGACACTGGCTCGCGGGAACAGGCTCTCGAATGCGATGTAAATGGATGCTAAAGCGGGGCTGGAAATGCGAGAACATGATTGAGGCACAGTAATTATGTAGGGTTCAATGCAGTACTGCGAAGCCACCTGGCGTTACAATTACGGCATTGTTCAACTCTTTCGATACGAGTTTAATCGAGAATGGAGACGAGACAGGGCGCCGGAAGTCCGGAAGAAAATCTAGACTGTGTTGCTGTCTTTTAAAGAAACCGCCACTTACGCACGGAAACCTTCGTGTAGGCAGCTTGTTTTGCACACATGAAGTGTCAGTTGTAATTACTAGAGGCCGGCTTATACGCATCACTAAAACCTTAAAATATGCATGCAAATATGCATGAAAAATGTTTAAAAAGGGAATGAAAAGTGTCGAAAACATGCAAGATCAAATAACAAAAAATCATGGTAGTTACTGCGTGCATTATACCTCAAAGTCGAACCTGTGCATATCAGTTACGAGAAAGACCGCCGGCCACGTGAAAAATCGGTACATTTAGAACGCTGATATCATTTTCTGAATACTTTCTGGTAGAGGTTAGGAAGAGGGCCCTTTTGGGATTATTTTCTAAAAATTTGCGAAATAGGGACGCATATCGTGTTTCAAGAACTGTTCCTTCTTTGCTATTGTTGTTGGTAACAAACGGATGCGATGCTAATGTGTCGCAGAGAAACAATCGATACGCACAGGATCAAATTCGAGATGTATCGCACCCAGAGGGGCACGCTCAAAGACTCCGTAATATTTTATTTAAAAGACAACATACAATCATGAATTTTTTTGAACAGCATTAACTTTTAATTAATATTATTGAACCAAAAGCATCATTTACAAGTTATTTTATAGTTCCTTCCTTACACTGACAAATACCAAAACCTTAGTTGAAGTCGTTTACCACCCCAATAATGGCGTCGAAATGCTCATTGTAAAACAACACAACTTCGACTCACGTACTCCAACGAGTTACCACTGGTTCTGGAAGTAAAGACACATTTGATAGTTTTACTTTATAGGTCCCGCTCATAGCCTCGAAATGTTCATTATAAAACAACACAGCTTCTACCCACGTACTACGAGTTACCACTAATTCGGGAGGTAAAGACACATTTCGTGGTTACACTTTGTAGGTCTTGATGCTAGCAGGAGCCTTTATAAACACTTTCTTTGTGGATGAAATCAGTTTATTTTCATTGACAAACGTGGAACGCACTTCATCAGGAAGGCGATGCACTCCATGAGCAAAGCATGTCACATGAATCAAATTGGGATAAAATACTCGGAAGGCTTTTCCTGCTTTGATCATATAGGGAGCAGCATCTGAAATAAACATAAACACCCTTCACCTGCAGAAGATTCTAGAAACACTTTTCTAATACCCTCATTCACATATCTGGCGGTCGTAGTCAGGTTAAATTTTTCAAGTTCTTGGTAGGCCGCTGAATAGGAAGAAGAAGGCTCTTCTTTTAAAGCACCAACAATTGAATTTGCAATGTAATGGCCACAAGTGTCTGTAGTTTCGTCAACTGAAATCCAGGTAATGCTGTCCTTGAGTTCATTGCGTATTTCTTCCAGAACATTAACGTAAATTGTCGGTATGCAATTTTTACGCACTGTTGATTCATCTGGTATATTTTGATTTAAGCAATATTTACGCAAGAAGCCGTTGAGAAGAGGGAATATTGCTTGCAATGAATGCTTCACCTAGATCCATGTTAAACCGACTTTTTTGGTTACCTTTGGACAAATTTCTGCTACAACTTGCTGCTGTCAGAAGTTGTTGTCATGGTCCTTTCTTCTGAATTTCTGCGATATGAAGACTTGTCTTGACATGCTGATCTAGTTGAAACTTTTTTTGCACTAAACGTGTTTCTCCCAAATTCGACAATATAAAACAACTCCGCCATATATACATGTTCCAGGATGGTAAACTATCCACAAAACAACGTTTCTTATTTCGTGCGGCATAGCGCACAACACGTTACACACTACACGCCGTAAACAGTTCAACTGTGTACAAGTAAATAGACAGCTAAACTGAAACAATGGATATGCGACTAAAAGCTTGCGTAGTTTAATTTAATTGTTGCCGACGCGTGCGGCATGGCAGTAAAGGGGATTAACCGGCGGCGCGGGCGCAAGAGCATTGACTGTCGGCCTATTCCTGTCCCTCTTCTGTAATGATTTCGCTAGGCAGTGGTCTCTCGGTTAGCGATTGCCCGCAGTTCTAGGTCGCGGTCGAGCTAGAGACCGCCCGTCTAAATTTTTAATATATTGTAAACACAGAGCGAAAATACGCATTGTCGCTAGTTTTTAGTTAATATATAAAATATCCGGTGAAAAGGAGCCTAATATACTAGAAATGACATGTGATTACATTTTCACACAATTTGGGTGCATAGATCCTGAAAAATCAGTACCCAGAAAACCACCTCTGGCCGTAATAACGGCCTTGATACGCCTGGGCATTCAGTCAAACAGAGCTTGGATGACATGTACAGGTACAGCTGCTCATGCAGCTTCAACACGATACCACAGTTCATCAAGAGTAGTGACTGGCGGATTGTAACGAGACAGTTGCTCGGCCACCATTGATCAGACGTTTCCAATTGGTGAGAGATCTGGAGAATGTGCTGGCCAGGACAGCAGTCGAACATTTTCTGTATCCAGAAAGGCCCGTACAGGACCTGCAACATGCGGTCGTGCATTATCCTGCTGAAATGTAGGGTTTCGCAGAGATCGAATGAAGGGAAGAGCCACCGGTCGTAACACATCTGAAATGTAACGTCCACTGTTCAAAGTGTCGTCAGTGCGAACTAGAGGTGACAGAGACGTGTAACCAATGGCAACCCATACCATCAAGCCGGGTGATAGGCCAGTATGGCGATGACGAATACACGCTTCCAATGTGCGTTCACCGCGATGTCGCCAAAAACGGATGCCACCATCACGATGCTGTAAACAGAACCCGGATTCATCCGAAAAAATGACTTTTTGCCATTCGTGCACCCAGGTTCGTCGTTGAGTACACTATCGCAGGCGCTCCTGTCTGTGACGCAGCGTCAAGGGTAACCGCAGCCATGGCCTCCGAGCTGATAGTCCATGTTGCTGCAAACGTCATCGAACTGTTCGTGCAGATGGTTGTTGTCATGCAAACGTTACCATCTGTTGACTCAGGGATCGAGAAGTGGTTGCACGATCCGTTACAGCAATGTGGATAAGATGCCTGTCATCTCGACTGCTAGTGTTGCGAGGCCGTTGGGATCCAGCACTGCGTTCCATGTACCCTCCTGAACCCACCGATTCCATACTCTGCTAACAGTCATTGGATCTCGACCAACGCGAGCAGCAATGTCGCGATACGATAAATCGCAACCGCTATAGGCTACAATCCGACCTTTATAAATGTCGGAAACGTAATGGTACACATTTCGCCTCCTTACACGAGGCATCACAACAACGTTTCACCAGGAAACGCCGGTCAACTGCTGTTTGTGTATGAGAAATCGGTTGTAAACTTTCCTCATGTCAGCACGTTGTAGGTGTCGCCACCGGCGCCAACCTTGTCTGAATGCACTGAAAAGCTAATCATTTGCATATCACAGCATCTTCTTCCTGTCGGTTAAATTTCGCGTCTGTAGCACGTCATCTTCGTGGTGTAGCAATTTTAATGGCCAGTAGTGTACTAAATATGTAAAATGACCCACTATATTCAAACGCTGCTTTACATTCTCAGTGAGGACGACGTAAATAAATATGAGAGTCGATCAAAAAGCAATTTAATAGCGAACATATAACAGCAGACTTAGTACAGATCATAACCTGAACTGTCCTCTACAGAACAGTACCGTTCAACAAAGTCACTGGGCAGTTGTAATCATTTGCGCCCTCGTAGAACCCAGCAGCAAAACCAGTTTGGAAAATTTCCAGATTTTGTTTTAATCTCATTCGTTGAGGGTGTCTGGGACGATCTGACAGACATGAGCAGTGTGCGACGTTGGGTGAAAAACATTGGTAAAGGAGAAACGGACATTGCAGATAAACCGCGCAGCGACCAGCGGACAACATATGTTTATGCTAATCGAGAACGTGCTGATAACGTGACTCGAGGAGACAGGCGCGTTAGAAGTCATAGTTATGAGTGAATCCTGTGTAACCACACTTCAGAAGTTTAAGGAGGCAAATATGCAGACCCCAGAGGTCGTTTTTCAAAACCCAGGCGATTGCAGAAATGAGCACGTCCATGATACATCACGCACCATACAGCCGTGATTTGGCCCAGTCTGACTTCTACGTGTTTGTACCTATGAAAGACGAGCTACGTGGTAACAGGTTGAATGACTTGGATGAGGTTAAAACAGCTTTAAAATGATGGGTCAAGAAGCATGGGTTCATTGATGGTACAAATGTGTAAAATGGATTGTGAACTATGTCGAACGATAGTGTTGTGTTGAGGACTGTTCCTGCTATGATCTGTACTGATTACGCTGTTTTATGTTCATTGGTAAATTTTTTGATATGAGAGGCATTACTTTTTGATCCGCACTTGCTTGTCCAGCCTTTTGAGTGGATTGTAAATGCCCATAACGCTGTGAAATTGTCGTAACCTGACAAAGCAAACAGTACCGCTAAGCTTACGCTCAGAAACAGAGGACCAGCGTTCGCTCCAATATTCTCACCAATTGACCTCTGCTCCGCAACAGACATTCTGAAAGAGTTAAATGTAGATCAGCACTTGTGGACCAGCATTCATCATGCGTTGTCGTTTTGTTAGTGTGTACTCATAGTAACATGAGTGTTAATGCACTTCTACTGTAAGAAAACCACTAGCTCATAGCATCCAGACGCTTCAATTTCTCGCGAAACGAAATACAATAAACAGTCTGTTTAGCTGTCGCCTCATGATAATTGGTTTAAAGTGACGTGTTTTAAAACCGAATCCGCTGGGCAGACTAATTTTGCGTAAGTAACCATGTGCGACAAAATGTTCTAAACATTTTGCTACCAAACATTGGTGGATGTAGCCAATGTAAAGGTTATTACGGGCATGTTCATTATTTTACTTCTTTTTTCTTTTTTCGAGTGTCACTGTCATCATTATCGGTACCTCTTTCCGTAAACGCACACCGTCGACTTGCCCATCTTTAATATACAGTACTTTAAGATATGCACTACTTCGAATCGGAACATGAGTGTATGTGATCACGGTGTGAACTGACACGACATCGACAATAACTCTGCCCAGGGAGACTGAGGAGGCTATGGTTTTTAGTGAGTCACTCACTCTTTTACTCTTTTATTCTGCACGTCAGTAGAAATTCAACGTGGTGCTAAGAACAACATATATTTCGCGTCATAAATGAGCTTCGTCTTATATTATTTGCTGGCCAGGCATTACTCGCTTATTTATTACATTTCATGGGTTGCACACCCGAACATTTGCTAAAATAGGAATTTCAGTTTTCTAACCGGTCTTCCGATGTTCCCCTGTGGACCTTTATTCAAACTCACCGCGCTCCTTTCTGCATTAACACTTAGAGACATAAGTTTGTCCGTTATAAGTAAACTGAGTTAAGTAGTAACGACGACTGAGACTAATACAAGCAGAAGTCGGTGGAACAGGTCTTTGTAGACTAACTAGAGGACCCGTAGGCAGACGTTGTCCTGTCACAGAACTCGGTAGCAAAATATTTGTCGTGATCTAAAATATTTATTTTAAGGTAATTAAATATCTCAGATACATTACTATAATTAGATAATGAAGAACAAAATGAAGAAAATTGGATCTCCTAGATCTAAATAATAAATGTTGTTGATCTAACGTAAGAAATAATAAACGCTGAAATGAATTTATCTTAATGCTAAATTGCGTACAGCATTTTTTGTTTATTTGTTCTTCTAGTGTGTAAAGGTACTCGAAGTTGTCCGTGTAATAAACTTGGATTGTCCAGTTTCAGTCCACATGGTGCCTTATTTATGGTCATTGCAAATGCCTAACGAATAGGAAATTGTAAGCCCTTGAACTGAATTCGTGCGTCTGAAAGTATCATTGGAATGCGTGGCAGTAATATATTTTCTCCTCTGAATTTTCTATTCAATATTTTCGCTTCTATGAGATCTCCCATAACTTTTGATCGCCAGTCGCGTGCTAGTCCACAGTTTCGGTGAATTTAGACTGCGAAGCAAAGTTATGGGTAAATCAGTTTTCAAGCGCAGATTATGTTGCGGTAATTCAAGCAAATCGAGTGAATTCAAAAATTCAGTGAGGTTACTGACAGTTCCGTTTAAATTAGTCACAGTGCCGGCCGATTTGAAAGACGTCAATCCGCTGGGCAGTGTTTGTTGTATCTGGAAATTGGTATGGTCAACATTCCTGACTGCCAAAATCGCACTTTCACTGAGGCGTGTGTGGCTGATATATCGATCGATTAAATTAGGGAATACACTCTCGGTTAATTCATTTTTAGAAGCAATGATGTTTCAGAAATTGTCTGGCAATTTAATTAATTGCGTTATCTCCATACAAACGAATTTTACCATCAGTAATATCGAGCAACTGTTTAGAGAGCGTGTTACTCATGCATCGTTTTGCAGCTATTCACGAATATCTATGGCCTGTCGAGATGTCTGTACATCTCTCCACTAACTGGGTAATTCCAAACGTGCGTTAATCTCATCCGCATACGTATAACGTGGAATGAGTTGTAATGTCAGCAGAAAATCGCCGACTGACAACAACAGCGCCCCACGGAAGAGCTGGTATTGTCATTCAAATCGTGCAGCGTTCTATTTAGTACCTCAAGGGAATGTTTATGAGCCAATGTAGATTCAGTCCACATAGGAATTTGTCATTTTTAAATAAAAGTGGCTATACCGGATCGTTTTGTGATCAGCTTCCCGTTCTATATTCCCGGTATGTAGTCCAGCTGTGGATCTTGTTTTGTTTTCCGAATCCTGTGTAGTATATCTTCGATCACGTAGTTTTCGTATTTATCCAGCAGATTCGATGGTTGTACCAGGAAGCAAGTCGTCAACAAAATAGCGAACAATTGATGGATCTGATGTGGTGAAGAAGCGAATGCTGTGTCTGCAAGCGAAATGTCTCGATGACTGTCGTCTTCCGGCAATTCCACTTCGCAGCACCCGTCGTGATACGTATTGTGCGGCTGGCCGTTTACAGTTCGTAAATACTCGAAGGACTTCGGTCCATGACCATTTACCAATAAAAAAGCAAGAAGGTACTCACGTTGATTTGGGTGTACAAAGTACATTCGGCCCAATGTATGTGATTTAGAATATCAGGAAATGCCGGAGCAATGTCACCTCGTTTGCGCGGCTCCCATTTCATTGATAGTTTAATCGATGTGAAATATCGTGGCACATCGGAATAAAACAATGTTCGAGCGAACTGGCTGAAAAAATCTGTTCGTTTGCATAATGCGAAGAATTCAGTCAGAGTGGTTTTTGGTGGACTAATTGCTCTTTGCAAAGCATTTTTTTCTGTGAAAGAAGCACGTTGACCGTTTTCAAGACGCACGGTCAGATATGTTACAGATGGGTTCCGTTCGTGTATTGAATAACAGGTTTGTTAGTGTTGATGTATCTGACCGTATGGTAGCCTGTAGCAGATTTCATATGACTGGCCGGCCGAAGTGGCCGTGCGGTTACAGGCTCTGCAGTCTGGAACCGCAAGACCGCTACGGTCGCAGGTTCGAATCCTGCCTCGGGCATGGATGCTTGTTATGTCCTTAGGTTAGTTAGGTTTAACTAGTTCTAAGTTCTAGGGGACTAATGACCTCAGCAGTTGCGTCCCATAGTGCTCAGAGCCATTTGAACCATCATATGACTGCGACTGTTAGGACAAGCATGCATAGATGCCAAAAATCACATGCCACATCGCTCACATTCTTCATGAAATTAACATCCACATGTCTGCAGTCCCATAAGGAGAAGTGGTTTAGGTTATGCAGCTTTATCCCTCTATAGTGTCCCTTTCCATATATTGGACATGAACAGTATAAATAACGACAAAAGAACTATACATGCGTAATGTTGTGTGAGCTTTAATGCCTAATTGTGATACGGACAAAGTGACGAAAAAATTTTAAAGACAATTTATCGATTCTGATAATAGAAAAAAGACATTATTCTCCGTGATATGATTCAAATGGCTCTGAGCACTATGGGACTCAACTGCTGAGGTCATCCCCTAGAACTTAGAACTACTTAAACCTAACTAACCTAAGGACACCACACACATCTATGCCCGAGGCAGCATTCGAACCTACGACCGTAGCGGTCGTGCGGTTCCAGACTGTAGCGCCTAGAACCGCTCGGCCACTCCGGCCGGCTCCGTGATATAAGATCATATGTGTAAACTAAAGAACTGAACACTATAATCTTTGTTATATTATAAAAGGACTGGAAGACAATGAACTTAGTCGTCTTCTGATGTTTTCTTGTGTCTTAGCTATTGTTTGAGTGCAGAAGGTACGATTGTATTCCGATAGCTTTTGTCTTGCTCTCGATTAATTACTATAACATAACTGATGTGTAAAAGAGTTAGGAAAATATAATAAGCTAATCTGGAGCTCAGAATAATCATTTAAGGAACCCACGCCACATTTGTTATAACGCTAGTGTTTGTGTATCATTTTTTGCAGCTGCTGCGGAGCTAGCTGCGATCATCTTTGACTGAGTAAGTTGGCTGCCATTACGCGGCACATTTAAACTTTTTATTTCCACAGTAAATACGACGAAGCCGGAGCAGAAGAACTTATTTAAAAATACTATCAAAATTAATTAGCATCAAACCACAAGATTTATTTTATCATAAAGTGATTATTTTCAGTGATACATTTTATTATAGGTCAGGTGCCTCTTTGCATAAATTTTATTACGCTAACGCATTTGATATTATTTGTAGGGAGCCTGGCGCTCGTTTTCAATCAGGATTTAAAGTTTAATTTGGCAACCTGCAAATATAATATTGCTTATTTGTAATTGTTTCTTACGAGGTTTTATGAAAGATAGTTTTACGAAATTTAACTTCACGAACTTAATAGCATTCTCATATAACTTATAGCAGAAAGAGACATTACACCCTTTGCTTTTGGTTTTACTTGTCTCGATGACCATGAAGTGGAAGCGGAGGTTTAGGTACAAGACGAGTTAAACCAAATGCTGTTGGCCTATAGGGGTATTGTGAAAATATATATTTCTATAACGTTTTACTTCTAGGAAGTTTATGTTTACAGATATTTAATTAACTGACAAATATTACTGGACGCAATTTGTTTCTCGATTAAAAGCCGGGACAAATATGTGTCCCAAACTATTTTCTCGCGACATTTATGTGAAAACCGCGACTGTCCTGGCAAAACCGGACCGTCTGCTCAGCCTGCCCATTGTCCACACACTGCGCTGTAGTGTTCAAATCACCGCATGGACCATGGATCACGTCTGTGGTAACTATTCTTCACCAGTTGACATAAATGGTATTTCTGCTGAAATAATGTTATCAATTTCCTCTGCTAGTATTTCGTCGACTAAATACGTCGAATATGCGCATGAGGCAAACCTCGTTTTTGCCTCTCAACAAAAAACAGTCAGCAACGTGTTGGTCCGAAAACGTGAAATATATTAATTTTTGCGTGAAACACACTTGCAGTAATGTCGTGGGGATGTATTTATCACTGACCTGGCAATAAGAAACTTCGTATTTCTTCTCAATTTCGATGACATGTGAAAGCTATAAATAAATCTGTTTGTCCATAAATGCGCATGAAAATCGTTGCATCTCATGCGTACTCTTGCATATGACGTGGACTGCCAATATATGTGGATGGAAGTATGAATGAGTATCCAATTTCGTTGATATTTAAATTTATATGTTGGTACCGACAATAGCATTCCTCAAATAAACGTAAACCTCTGCACGCAGCTTCGCTCGATTAAAACGGATGTAACGTAATCGCTTGCTCTCAATTTTCGCATGAATGTCCACGATGTACTGATGAAACAGCTGCTAGCAATTGTGAATGTGACCGTCTTGATTGCGTCGAATCGTCACCCAGTATGAATAATAGCTCATAACGCTGACAGTTTTATTGGTTTCGAAACCGAGAAGGTATCTATGAATGAAGGCATATTGAAAAGAACGTTACAAGAGACATATATTTTTCATTTGAAAATTTATTACCTGTCGATGGATCCGCAGTTTGATATTGATATTCACCCTCTCCTTCTCTAAATAACAGTGGATATTGTAGAGCGTCGTACAACAGCATCATTTATAGTGGGTGCGCTAAATCGGCCAGTGTGCCCTCCAACTGGTACTTTGTCGGCTTTGATGATGAGCTGGTGATTGTCATGACGTACACAGCTTGACACAGTTTTGAACAATAGAACCAACTGATAGTGATTGTTCGAAAATGTCTCCCAGGATGCTGTCACTATTTCCCTTTCCTCGATATGTTCGATTTGATTGATCTTGTTGAAAGGTGAGTCACAGCGCCAGAGATTGCGCCAAAGATTATTATTCCGCCGCCTCCACTGGTGCAGTTGTAATTCAGAGGATGTCTAGGGCAGTAGTAGTTCAGAGGATGTCGAGGGCAGTTGTTGTTCTGTTGGGCGAGAGAGTAGATGCTGTTCGGTTGGTGTAATGTATAGATGGAAGATGTTTCAATTATAACAGTGTATTTTTCGTCAATATATATTGAGGTAAAAAAAATATTACCGATTTCCTTAATGACAATGCCTCTTGGTCACAGGTTCAGTCAGCAAAGCATCTGGCTCGTGTTCATGTATTAGACTTGTAATTCTCGTTTCTATGTGCAATTATAGTATGCCGGCCGAAGTGGCCGCGCGGTTCTGGCGCTGCAGTCTGGAACCGCGAGACCGCTACGGTCGCAGGTTCGAATCCTGCCTCGTGCATGGATGTGTGTGATGTCCTTAGGTTAGTTAGGTTTAACTAGTTCTAAGTTCTAGGGGACTAATGACCTCAGCAGTTGAGTCCCATAGTGCTCAGAGCCATTTTTGCAATTATAGTATTTCTGGTTTTTCAATTAGTTCATTGTAAATGGTGTATAAAAATCTTGTATTGAGGAGAACCGAGCCAGATACATGTACGCTCAGTCACACTACCACACACAGAACAGTTGCACTTGTGCTTTGTTGTTTCGTAGCTTTTATAGTTGCAGGGGACTTAATCAATCAATTGTGTTAATGGAAATTTCTTGTCATTCTTTATTTTTATTTTATGCAGTCAGATTGCGTGCTAATACTACTCAGGGGACATACAGCTACTAAAATTATTGCATTTATTTCTTTTTAATTAAGCCCCCATGCCTTGTGTCCAAGCATTCTTGTTCGTAGCCCATGAAGAAAATTTGTAGAAATTTCGGGTCTGCATCATGCACTGACATTAAAGAGGTAACTTGTTGGTAAACTTGGCCTTGAATTGTGAATGTCGATTAAGAATTTCGATCACTGTTGTTCTGAACAATGTTGGTTGCTGCCAAAAGACGTCATTTGTAAGCACGAATTGAATTTGTGAATTTTGCGCAAAAACGGTTTTGAAGCCGGAGTCACACCATCCATAAGCTCGTTCAATGGTAAGGATGTTGATTTTTATCGCTTAAGACTTTGCCTCATGTGCACAGATACCGGGTGCCTCTCATTTGAATGTTGGGCTTTTTGAATACAGTGAATGGGTTGACCACCCATTCGTATTTCTGCAGCTTCTCATCTTCAGCTGTTGGGAAATAATGCTCCAACAATGACATCAAGCTTAATGCATGACAATATTGGCATTCTTCGTCCATTTCTCCGCTGATAGTTTTCGGATGCATCGAATTTTCAGTGTAGGACGAACGAAAGTAGGACGCGTTAATGCACGATGTGCTCGCACGCGCTGTCGGTTCTGTTTTTTGTGCGTCAGTGGCAGGTTGACGCGCCTGCCTTTGTCTCAACGCATGTTCTCGAAGGCTACTGTTGCGTTGCTCGTGACTTTTCACTTGCACGTACATTTCCCATTCGGTCTCTTGCGTCTGCACTGTGCTCGGAGTGATCGTCTGATGCTCTGATGTTCTTACAGCCTGATTACTCTGCGTGCGTCGACCGAGATTCTTTCCTGCTCACCGAAGCATACTTTTGTACGTTCACAAAATATGGGTATGAGAAACGCACAAAACATAAATATGAATAACGAAATTTGATTTATTTTATTTTATAATAATTTCTTCAGTATATTTAGACGTTGTGTACAGTCCAAGAACGGTTTAACTCTTCATAAACATAATCGAAATCGCACAAATGAGCACTAAATAAATCGTTTTATTTAGCAGGTTACGTGGAATGGCACTGAATGAACGTAAGTGTGTGTGAAATCTTATGGCACTTAACTGCTAAGGTCATAAGTCCCTGAGCTTACACACTACTTAGCCTAAATTATCTTAAGGACAAACACACACACCCATGCCCGAGGGAGGACTCGAACCTCCGCCGGGATCAGCCGCACAGTCCATTGCAGCGCCTAAGACCGCTCGGCTAATCCCGCGCGGCTGCACGTACGTGTAAATCGTAATTCAAACAATGTAACTGTCAGATTTTTAAAAAATACTGTTTCAAATACAGTTCCTTTGTTATATCAATGTCGAATTAATCGATAAATAATTCAATCTGTAGGCAATTACAATAAACGGATTATGTCAGAATCCAATACCCGAAATCGACTTGTTAAAACAATGCCAATCTATGACGCAATGAACTTGCCCATGTATTGATGCATATGTACATGGAGAGGTACTGCGAGGCTAAAAATTTGGGATTATGATTTTTTATGTGAGAAATCTAAAAATTATACTGTATTTAAAAAATGCGGTCGAGAAATTAAAAAAAAGAAGGAAAACCAGGGCTCGTTAAGTGCGTCCTTACCGGGTCCAGCTATAACTAAGAACCATCCATGTGATCCCAGAACCATTTGGGAGGAGAAGAATTATGAACAGCTGACAAATCAGGGATTGCCTGGGTATTCATTTTGTCAATTTTTATTAAAAATGAAAACAAAAAAATGAACTGTGTTTGTGGTGTGACATCGAAAATATTTCATTTCTATGTATTCGTGAAAACACCTTTGAAATTATAAAATAGGCGTGCTACGAAATAAGCATAATGTACAAATATACAGGTAGAAATGGTTCAAATGGCTCTGAGCACTATGGGACTTAACCACTGTGGACATCAGTCCCCTAGAACTTAGAACTACTTAAACCAAACTAACCTAAGGACATCACACACATCCATGCCCGAGGCAGGATTCGAACCTGCGACCGTAGGGGTCACGCGGTTCCAGACTGTAGCGCCTAGAACCGCTCGACCACTCCGGCCGGCTATATATACAGGTAGAGTACTGACGTTAAGTAACATAGTATGTAAAATACAAATGCTCTGTAATTTTCATTTAACTCGGCTCTTGATTATAAATAATATTTCTAGTAACATGTTCAGTTCCTGTACGAACGGTGCAGCTGCTTCGCGTATGCACAACGCCATTTTGCAAGCGTCTCCTTGGAAACGCCTCTTCATAGCTCTGTAGATGGCTGTAATTGTAGAAAATATCATAAAATAAGCAGCACAATAGGTAAAATCAGTAGTGATCTCATACTGTGTGTAAGTTATTACAGAGATGAAATGTAACAAATTCAACCACGAATATAGTCGAAGCTTAAAACTGTTAAATAGGAGAAGTAATAGTATGTAATTTGAGACACTTTTCTAGTGATTTTAGGTAATAACCTTCAATTAAAAAATTTTGAAGAAAGACAACCCAAAAACGTCTAAGGAAGAAAAAAGTAAAGTGTATTGCCCCTTTAAGTTTAATATAATTAGTAAAATTTTGATGCAACAGTCGTCGCGTGTGGGGACAGTTAAGTAAATAAAAAAAATAAGAAGTCAAGAGCAATTATCCTTTCTAGAACAGCATACTTTCATTATTGGTAGGTATAAGCCTCTTTTGTTTACCGTTATCTCCTCCAGGCCTGCGCGTCCCGCATCCAAACCTTAAAACAGCTAGTGAAGTTGCAACTACGTATTATGTAATATGCGTAAACGAATCTATAATTAGCCTAGCATTGTTAAACGATAGTTGTCTATTTGTTTTATATCAAATTTTTGAACCGTTCGAACTTAGTTTCACGCATTGATCAGTCTTACGAGGCCTAGTGGTCTGATGATAGCATAGTAACTAAGGCTTCATTAAACCGCTAGCGAGGGCCGATGGTTCCGCGGGCCGTGAGGTGACGTAAGTGCGGCGACCCGAACGGGCGGTCGAGTTGGCCCAGGAGTCTGACAAATGTGTCTATATTGCGAATTTTTCGGGATAAATTAAGTAAGACTTAGGGTCAACGATTTGATAGGGTTGTTTTGAGATTTACCTACGTTACCTAGGTAGCTTACTTGTATTTAGATTCCATACTTCATCATTTTTAGACGTATACAGTTTTTATTTTACTTGCTGCCCTCCGACGCTACGATGCACGTATCAACATATTACTTCTTATATTAAACTGAAAGGGGCAATACACATTTTTTTTAAAAATTTCTAGATATTTTTGGTGTCGTGATTTTTTAAAAATTTTTGTTTTAAGCTTCATTTAATGCTTTTTAAACTTCATAATTTACTAGTAGACTCGATACGATCGACACTCTGTCCCCACATTCACACAGATACTTTCCAGGACGTAACACGAAATTGCGACGCGAGATCTTTTTCACTTAAGCATTTTACGTGCTTCTTTTTTTTAATACACACATATATTCCTTGATTATATTTTTTTATATATCTAGCTTATTTAGGTAGCATGAGCAACAAGCAGTGACGATAGTTCTAACTAAATCACAAGAAAGTAGGCTGCCATTGAGTATCTTGCAATGGTCTACCTAGACCATTAGGGCAAGATAATTTGATTCAGTACTGATTTGTTCAAAATGGCTCTGAGCTCTGTAGGACTTAACATCTGAGGTCATCAATCCCCTAGAACTTAGAACTACTTAAACCTAAGGACATCACACACATCCATGCCCGAGGCAGGATTCGAGCCAGCGACCGCAGTGGTCGCGCGGTTCCAGACTGAAGCGCCTAGAACCGCTCGGCCACAACGGCCGGCTACTGATTTTTATACCACAAAAAGAACTACAGAAACGTCTGCGAGAGAATATGTTTATATTTTACAATTGTGTCACAGTCAACTTTTTTGTGCTTTGTACGTGCTGAAATGGACGACTTCTAGAGCCAAAAATCATCATTGTTGGTCAACAATACAAGATAAAAATATGCGCTCTCAGACTTTTATTTAGATCTTCTTGAGCTCTACAGTCTAGTACTGTGTAACATGATGTAGTTCTTACGTATTACATAGCATATGTGAACATTTTTACTCAATTTAGGTGTGAAATCTATCTGCTGAGCAGACTTCCACATGTCCGCAGCTCGTGGTCGTGCGGTAGCATTCTCGCTTCCCACGCCCGGGTTCCCGGGTTTGATTCCCGGCTGGATCAGGGATTTTCTCTGCCTTGTGATGACTGGGTGTTGTGTGATGTCCTTAGGTTAGTTAGGTTTAAGTAGTTCTAAGTTCTAGGGGACTGATGACCATGGATGTTAAGTCGCATAGTGCTCAGAGCCAGACTTTCACGGAGCACCGCTAAGAACTGTCCCGATTAATCCAGCATTTTATAAACCTGTAGTAAAATCGGGCCTTTTGTTTGGAAGCCACTGACAGATACACAATTACACTTCAAAAGACAAAAATCATCATTGTTCGTCAACCGTAGAAGATAACCATATTGTAAGGTGGCAATATTTTGCACCTTACAACCATTCAGTTTCCACCTCCTTCCACTTGATTGATCTTAGATTAGGCAATATTTGATTGGTTCTGTATCGTTTGTGAGTACATTCGAATGTGACATCAAGTACACTCTTCCGCTAATTCTTAATGTTCATTTCATGATGGGTGATTGGCTATATTGTCAAAGAGTGGGTGAACTCAGTGGAATAAGGGACAGAAACAGGACATTGCGGGCAGCCACCGCCAGCCCGGAAGCGAAGTGTGGGGAAGCGGCGGCACGGGTTTCAAAGGCGGTTTCCCAGTCCAACTTACAGCGGGAAGTCCCACAGGGACACGCGGGGTGGCTCAGCGTCGTTTCATCTTGGAGTGGTCGGCGACCTCACAGACTGTATTGCGAGAGTGCGGTCGCAATGTGCACCTTATGGTAGTCGGTGCCTTACGTCTGTAAATCTTGTTGTACAATACAGAGGAAGTTTGGATGTCGTAAGTGACAAGGCGGCGCCGGCATGCGTTAACACAGCGCGCACGTACGCCAGGCTGCTTCCTGCGCATTATTCACTGAGTCGTCTCCGATGGGTGGAATTTTGTTTACACAGCTATGACTATGATTCGCCACCCGCGCTTAGGGGCGAGAAAACAAAGAGATTTGCTGGTGAGCCTGCAGTTTTGAGTGAGAGTCGCAGTCTGGATGTCCTTGAAGAACGGAAGTGTTCCGTGTCAGTTCTTGTTGACTTTCTGTGTTTTGCCCTCTGTCGAATTCGTATTTTAGCGAGTAGTTAGGACCACTGTGCCTATCCTAAACTTAGACCAGGGCTTCCCAACGTGTGGTCCGCGGACCCCTTAGGGGTCCGCCGGCTCTTTTTAGGGGGTCCGCGGCCGGGGCCACCTTGCACCAAATCATCTAAAATAAAGAGTAAAATTATTGAATAAAAATGTGAAAATCAAATTCATCACTATTTTTTTTTTCGTGTGAAAAACATGTGTACTTTTACTTCAGGTCGTATTCCCAAGCAGCCTTTGCGGTTCCTAAATGAGAACGCATACACAGTTTAGTGCCGGAGAATGCGGCTTCTCTGATCGACTGTTTCGCAACAATACGGTCGGGGAGGCGGGGAGGTCGTTTGTGCTCCGGCTCACGGCGCTATAGTTCAATTCTTTGATCTTGGCGGATCGCGCATGACCGCCCAGACGCTGGAGATTGCTGCGTTGCCAGTTGCACACGACGCATGCGCCAATAGAAGCAGCGCCATAGTATAGCATAGTTCGAAAGCTTACGTGTAGGGGGGAGCGCGCGGTTCATGAAGTAAAGCCACCACGGCCGCATTAACCCTTTCGCTGCTACAAGGACGTGCTCCCTGCATTCCGCGCTGTGGGCGATTTTGTCACTGCACTGCTCGCCTGTGCAGACACATTGTGTTCCGACTGCTTTGACACTCTTTATCATTCGATTCCACAAAAACTATTTGGCTCAAAAATTAGATTTTTTCCTATCTTCTTGACTGATACCTTCCCCCATAAATGACTTAATTTTGTTTCGATGTTCAACGCAGTTATTATGCAGCATTAAATATAGTAAACCTTTGCACGAAATTTTGAAGAGTTTGCAGAGGTAAAAGTCCGTAGAGTATACTTTCCGTATGGTCGATTTTAGTTGCCACAATGTTGAGAATGAAATGTGGACAAGATACCTATATATTTCATTTAATTTAAGTACCACATAAGTGTCGTATGTAATATTGAGAAATATTCCACCTTTCGCGACTGTAACAAAAGTTTTACTTACACTGGGCACGTTTGGCTTTATTTTAAAGCACTTCAATCAATCAAAAGTAAGTAGACAAAATACATTAAACAAAACTGTGGACTTACAAAAACATTAGGACTTGAATATACCGTCTGTCAGTGAAGTGCTCAGAGCCATGTCAAATATAATTTTGTGTGTGGCACACACAAACAGCATTTATTTGCTAAAACACTGATGAGCCAACACAAGCGTTGAATATTGTGCTACCGCAGCACAAAACTACGAAAGGTGACTTGGCAATGGAGGACACAAAATACAGTCCTCTTATGATGCTTCAAAAGAGAGAAACGCGTCTGGTCTAAATAAGTCGCTTATTACAGTTGCAGAAGAGGGATATATTTCAATACCATTGGTAAAACTGCGACTGTGGAACAAAAACAAGAAATAGAACATGAATACCATTGTGTATGTGCCATACCTTTCACCGACGGAAGTGCTTTAAAATAAAGCCAAACGCGCCGTGTGTATGTAAAACTTTTATTACAGTCGCGAAAGACGGAATATTTCTCAATATTACATACGACACCTATGTGGTACTTAAATTAAATGAGATATTGTTATACAGTAAATATTCTATGAAATTTAGGTATCTTGTCCACATTTCATTCTCAACATTGTGGCAACTAAAATCGACCATACGGAAATTATACGCTATGGACTTTTACCTCTGCAAACTCTTCAAACTATCTTCCAATGGTTTACTACATTTAATGCTGCACATCAAAACAAAATTAAGTCATTTATGGGGGGAAGGTATCAGGCAAGAAGACGTGTAAAAATCAAATTTTTTGGCCAAATGGTTTTTGTGAAATCGAATGATAAGTGTGTCAAAGCAGTGGGAACACCATGTGTCTGCACAGGCGAGAAGTGCAGTGGTGAATGCGGGGAGCACGTGTCTGCAGCAGCGAAAAAGTTAATGAAGAGGCAAAGCACTAGAAATTTCATTCAAACGAATAAAATTCGTGAAGTAAGGCACTCCAATATTGTTTTTAAATAAAGAATATATTAAGCCCCACACAAGGTTTGAACTCATAACCTTTCACTTGGCAGCCCAACACCTTAACCGTTCCGCTACCTCAGTTCATCGAGCAGTGTAACTCCATAATGACTCTAACACCTCACGCAACTACTTATAAACACTGTTGGTATGACTATGAATTACTCACGCTTCGTCGATGTACAATAGGAAATAAACAATTACCGCTGTTCTTTATTGCGAAAAAGCAGTTCGTGAGATTGAAACAAACACCTTTCCTTGCTATCGCCTGAATTAGGAGTCTTATTGCTTGTTTGGTTTAATTAATTAATAGAATATGAAGCAATTGGTATAAAGAATGCTTTTTCCAAACTTTCTGTAAAAGAAAGTCTGCTATCAAGACATTGCTTTTGTTCTATTACTTCATTTATGACTGAACGTTTCTAAAACTGAAGACACTCGTCGGTGCTATGCACTGCTGTCGAGATCTGGCAACGTCGTTCTCTGTTCATTGGCTGACTGTGTTTTGTGACGTCAGATGCGCAGAACGAACCTAAACTCGGCCGCCAAGATATATGACGCGCACTTTAGATGAGCACAAACCTTTTACGCATGCGCAGAGCGAGCTTTGTCGACCAATCACAGCGCTTGCTGGCATGCATGTGGCCCTAGGCATCATTAAATGTTAGACTTGCTTTGTCAGTGCACTACCTATTTCATAAGTCGATTTTTGACCAGTTTATTACTTCTAACATGGATCAGCTGGTGAAGTCAGGATCATTGAAGAAGGGTGCAGTTTGTTCATCGCCTTCACAACAAGGGAAGTTTCCAGTTGAAATGAATGAGGGCGACCAAAGGAGGAACAATCACAAGAAGCTCCACAGCCGGATTTATTATGTGAAAACACTGTAAGCACTCCATTGGTGTCAATATCCTGTGGAAGTGGAATAACCAAGAAGTGTAAGTACAACGAAAGCTATTTAGAAATGGGCTTTATGGAGACAAAGGAGGGCAAAGCTCAGTGTGTAATTTGTGCTCGATTCCTTCTGAACAGTTCAATGGTTCCAGTTAAATTGCGCCATCATTTTGAAGGTATTCTCCTGGATTTCCAGGCTAAAGACATCGAATTTTCCAAAAGGAAGAGTGCTGAACTAGCTGCTTCTCAGCACTGCATGAAAACTCATGCAAAATCAATGAAAACTCATTATAACTTCTTTCTTGGTTAGTTATCGAGTGGCAAAAACAGGCAAAGCTCATACCATTGCAGAAAATCTCATAAACCCATGTGTTAATGATATTGTTTCTGCATACTAGACGAAAAGGCAGTAAGGCTTGTATCTTCGGTGCCATTATCAAATAATACTCTCAAGAGACACATTGTTGACATGTCAAATGATGTGAAAGACACTCTTGTTTCTCGCATCCAACACAATTCATTTTCTCTGCAGATAGATGAATCCACTGATGTTGCAGGATTAGCGAATTTATTGGCTTTTCTCCATTATGAATATTCTGGATGTTTTGAGGAGGACCTCTTCTTGTGCAGACCACTACCTGCCAACACAACAGGTGCTGAACTATTCCGACTATTGGATGATTTTTTAAGGACAAACGAAGTTTCATGGTCTAATTGCATAGATGTGTACACAGATGGTGCAAAAGGTATGACCGATCCAACAGTCGTAGCAATAACGAAAATAAAAGAAAACGCCAAGAATTGAAGCAGTAGTCATTGTGCTCTCCACAGATACGCTTTAGCTTCGAAACGAACGCCTGTTTCGATCAAGAAAATTTTTGACGAATCCATTCAAATCATTAACTACATAAAATCAAGGCCGTTGAAGTAAAGACTTTTACAGTACTGTGTGGAGATATGGGAAGCCTTCATCGTTCCCTGGTTCTCCACACAGAAGTCAGGTGGCTCTCACGTGGGAATTAACTCTCTCGGTTGTACAAATTAAGAATGGAAGTCTTAACTTTCCTTTTGAAGCATAAAACCAAATTAGCAGACCTTATTAATGACGAAAATTGACAGTGTATACTTGTCCATTTGTGAGATATTTTCTCCAAAATGAACGTAATGAATATTTCATTCCCAGGGCAAAGTGAAACAAAGGTCACTGCTATCGATAAAGTACGAGCATTCAACAGGAAATTAAATTTTTGGGCAGAGAGTGTCGAAGAGGGTGAGGTCGAGTGTTTTCCTCTTCTCAAGAAGTTTTTGAAAAAAAAAAAGAACATTAGCGCTTGGGAAGAATTTGTTTCATCAAATGCTGAAGCTTGATGTCATTGTTGGAGCATTATTTCCCAACAGCTGAAGATGAGAAGCTGCAGAAATGCGAATGGGTGGTCAACCCATTCACTGTATTCAAGAAGCCGAACATTCTATCATCAATTAATATAAGTTTTTAATAGAAATTACCACAGACCCTACCTTGAAATCAATTTTTGACATTGACGGTTACTCACACTTTTGAATCCGTTTGGATAACAAGAAATACTACCCCCTTTTTGAAAAGGTAAAACGTGTACTTCTTCCGTTTGCCACAACATACATATGTGAATTTGGATTCTCGATCTATGCTGCCCACAAAACTAAGTACCAAAGCTGTCTAGATGCAGAACCAGACATCCGTCTCCAGTTGTCAAGAATTGAACCCAACTTTAACAAAATTGTGTCAGCAGAACCACCCTCAACGATCACATTATGATTCCATTATTATTCCTACAGACTTATCTATAGTAAAGAAGAAAGCTTTTTTCTTCGTAGTTCCTCAGTGAACGTACCTGAACTATAACTCCAGGAATGTTTCTGTCTTCTATCATTTACAAAATAATTATTAATTGAATTCTGTTGGCATTGATACTTTTGTTACGAAAATTAAAATGATCTCTAAAGCTAATTTCTTTTCTTTATAATACAGGGTGATTCAAAAAGAATACCACAACTTTAAAAATGTGTATTTAATGAAAGAAACATAATATAACTTTTTGTTATACATCATTACAAAGAGTATTTAAAAAGGTTTTTTTTTCACTCAAAAACAAGTTCAGAGATGTTCAATATGGCCCCCTCCAGACACACGAGCAATATCAACCCGATACTCCAACTCGTTCCACACTCTCTGTAGCATATCAGGCGTAACGGTTTGGATAGCTGCTGTTATTTCTCGTTTCAAATCATCAATGGTGGCTGGGAGAGGTGGCCGAAACACCATATCCTTAACATACCCCCATACGAAAAAATCGCAGGGGGTAAGATCAGGGCTTCTTGAAGGCCAGTGATGAAGTGCTCTGTCACGGGCTGCCTGGTGGCCGATCCATCGCCTCAGGTAGTTGACGTTCAGGTTTCATAACTAACCTTTTTCGTAGGACTCTCCATACAGTTGATTGTGGAATTTGCAGCTCTCTGCCAGCTCTGCGAGTCGATTTTCCTGGGCTGCGAACAAATACTTGCTGGATGCGTGCTACATTTTCATCACTCGTTCTCGGCCGTCCAGAACTTTTCCCTTTGCACAAACACCCATTCTCTGTAAACTGTTTATACCAACGTTTAATACACCACCTATCAGGAGGTTTAACACCATACTTCGTTCGAAATGCACGCTGAACAACTGTCGTCGATTCACTTCTGCCGTACTCAATAACACAAAAAGCTTTCTGTTAAGCGGTCGCCTCTTAGCATCAACTGACGCTGACGCCTAGTCAACAGCGCCTCAAGCGAACAAATGTACAACTAAATGAAACTTTATAGCTCCCTTAATTCGCCGACAGATAGTGCTTAGCTCTGCCTTTTGTCGTTGCAGAGTTTTAAATTCCTAAAGTTGTGGTATTCTTTTTGAATCACCCTGTATATTCCGTCGTCTCAGTTAAAAATATGGCCTGCCTATACTTCAATTACAATTACTTGCTACTACTCTGACACTATATTGTGGCAACTGTCTGCGACCGTAAACAAATGAGGACTTCTCACGTGCTACCTTGCAAAAGGTAAAGCTCCTCTGCCAGAATTTTTTCCTTTGAGACAAAAAGTCTTACGTTCTGTGAAACGCTTTGTCTTCTTATATAGAAACAAAAGAGTCTGTTTTGTTTGTTTTCCTAATTTGTTTACAGTCGAGGCTGACTGCCACGATATAGTGTCCTAGTAGTAGTTGAAGTTATCAGCTGTGGTTCAACTGTTGCCATGCCGCCTGCCAATTGCCAGCTACCAACTGACAGTACACGGTTGCAGCGCCGCCTGCCGGCTATCGACTGACAGCTGCCGATCAGTAGATACGCTAATACGTAGAAAAAACTAGACTTTCCGAGCTGTTTACATGGGCACGAAAATCGATTGCGGAACTGGAAAACGGCTTTATAAAAGCAGATTTCCAGAATCGATTTTGAAGTGTTTACCCGACCAAGCAAAAGGGGAACTGGGACATCGACTTACGAAATGCGGTTATGGAAACGCGTGTAAACTGGGTGAATGCATTCCAGCATATTGCACAACAGATGTCACAATAGTCCTTTAAAGGCAATTCCTTGGCTTCTTTTCTTTTGTGATTTGTTTGTACCCCGAATCATGGGTCTGCCTCTTTTCTTCACAGCCGCGTGGAATGGCCGCTCTGTCTAGGCGCCATGTCGTCGTGGACTGCGCGACCACTCCCGCCGGAGGTTCGAGTCCTCCCTCGGGCATGTGTGTGTGTGTGTGTGTGTGTGTGTTGTCCATAGCGGAATTTAAACTTAGGTTAATAGTGTGTAAGACTAGGGACTTATGACCTCAGCAGTTAAGTCCCATAGACTTTACATACATTTGAACATTTTTCTTCGTATTTCACGAAACCCCCCCCCCCCCCCCACACACACACACACACAGACACACACACACACACACACACACACACACACACACACACACACACACATACACACACACACGACTGTTACGAAATATTCATGCTCCTTACATAACAGTAGCCAAACAATGGAAGTGAACAGACCACAAGCGGCAGCTTGTCAACAGTGAACAGTTTGGACGTGACGATTGCTGTTGGAGGAAGGTTGGAGGAAGGCTGCTCCAACGTCTGGAATGTCAGTTACCAAGTAATTATAATCAGGCTACAGTGTGTTGAAAAAAGGGAGTAAATCCACTAGTATGTGTCTGGATACAGTGGGAATTCAAATTGGATTGTTAATTTCAAGTTGTTTTCATTCATCTCTAAACCAAAGACTATTGATACTTCGGGGGGGGGGGGGGGAGGGGGGGTAATTGGAAACATAACACTTGCATTAACAAGCTTTCAGTTCCCATGGGTTTCGCTCTGAAATTTTAAGTTACTGTGCTCTTGACTGACTAGGGGTCCGCCGTGTATTTTCGACTGAAGAAGGGGTCCGCCAGTCGAAAAGGTTGGGATACCCTGACTTGTACGATTCTCAGCTTCGCCTTTCTGGCTGGGAGTTCTCGTCTATTACTCAACATACGGTGATCTTCAGAGCCTTTCTCTTGTGATAATCACACGTTGAGACGTTTCTGAATTTCGCTGCTGCCGGTGGGCGTTCACGTCTCCCGTCTGTCGTGTGTAGAGTAGTTACAGTGTTAATAGCTTGTTAACCGCAATCTGCAGTCTTGTATTTTAGCATTCAGAATATTCTGAAGGCCTATAGCTTTGTCGACGGCGCTGATCTCTTCGATATCGTCACTCCGTTTCTCCACCACGCTGCATTCACGGTGATATTGCGATTCGCTCCGGCATTGTAGGGCTGTGAAAGTAAATTGTTGCGATCCTACTAACGTATTTTTTTTTATATCTGCAAAGGTTTCACACCCGTTGTTTGGTGGTAGTTTCTTATAGTGTTTCGCAATGAGGTGACAGTGATTTCGCGTTTTATTTCATATATCACGTATACAAGAGCAGACCAGAGCTAGACATCTCATTGCTAGTAATATTTTAAAGTGAATTGTATTTGTCTTACAGACTGAAGCGCTAAAGAAACTGGTATAGGCATGCGTATTCAAATACAGGGATAGGTAAACAGGCAGAATACGGCGCTGGGGTCGGCAACGCCCATATAAGCAACAAGTGTCTGGCGCCGTTGTTCGGTCGGTTACTGTTGCTACAATGGCAGGTTATCAAGATTTAAGTGACTTGAACGTGGTATTACAGTCGGCGCATGAGCGATGGGATATAGCGTCTCCGAGGAAGCGATGAAGTGGGGATTTTCCCGTACGATCATTTCATGAGTGTACCGTGAATATCAGGAATCTAGTAAAACTTCAAATCTCTGCCTTCCCTCCGGCCGGAAGAAGATCCTGCAAGAACGGGACCAACGACGACTGAAGAGAATCGTTCAGCGTGACAGAAGTGAAACTCCACCTCAAACTGCTGCAGATTTCAATGCTGGGCCAGCAACAAGTGTCAGCGTGCGAACCATTGAACGAAACATCGTCGATATGGGCTTTCGGAGTCCAAGGCCAACACGTGTACCATTGACAACTGCACGACAAAAAGCTTTATGCCTCGCCTGGGCCCGTCAACACCGACATTGGACTGTTGATGATTGGAAAGACGTTGCCTGGTCGGACGTTTCAAGTTGTATCGAGCCGATGAACGTGTACGGGTATGGTGACAACCTCATGAATCCATGGACCCAGCATGTCAGCAACGGACTGTTACATTTGCTGGAGGCTCTGTAATGGTGCAGGGCGTGTGCAGTTGGAGTGATATGCGACCCCTGACACGTCTAGATATGACTCGGACAGGTGACACGTTCGTAAGCTTTCTGTCTGATCACCTGCACCCATTCATGTCAATTGTGCATACCGACGGTCTTGGACGATTCCAGCAGAACAATGCGACACCAGTCACTTCCATAATTGCTAGAGTGGCTCCAGGAACACTCTTCTGAGTTTAAACACTTCCGCTAACCACCAAATTCCCCAGACATGGACATTATCGAGCATATCTGGGATGCCTTGCAACGTGCTGTTCAGAAGAGATCTCCACCCCTCGTATTTTTCGGATTTATGGACAGCCTTGCAGGATTCATGATGTCAGTTCCCTCTAGCACAACATCAGACTTTAGTCGAGTCCTTGTCACGCCGTGTTGCGGCAGTTTTGCGTGGTCGCGGGGCCCCTACACGATATTAGGCAGGTGTACCGATTTCTTTGGATCTTCAGTGTATGTCCATTGGGCGATTATGTCATTATTTCGTCTTAAATGGGTTCTGACTTAAAATAAATTTGTATAGTGCTGAACTGCATTTATTCTTTCAGTAGAGATTTATTTCTCGTTTTTACTTTGTTGTGTTGGTTTTTCATTAATAATGTACAGATGCAGTAATTAATTACGATGAGCTTGGAGACAAGAATGTAGGCTGAACATCCAACAAAATCACCGAATAATCCATGGGATATGCTCTAGTTGTAAGATATTCACTGTGATCCAATTGTTTGTTGCTATCGGTTAGGTATTGTCTTTACAAACCAGGAGGAGCGTTATAAAAGGCTTCCGCTTCCAGGAAGCTTACTTAAACTCTTCTGATAGGTAGCCAGTGAAAGCAATCGTCCGAAAACGCAGTGTAAAAATCTGACCTTTCCTTTTGGAGCAATGATGTCACAGACGGATATATAAGTACACTTCAAAAGACAAAAATCATCATAGTTGGTCAACCAAAAAAAGATAAACACATGTTCTTGCAGACTTTGATTTAGATCCTTTTGAGCTCTGCTGTCTGGTACTTCGTAACTTAATGAAGCTCTTACGTAATACTTAGCGTATATCAAGAGAGCGAGCTGGCGGAAATCATTTTTGCTTAATTTAGCTGATGAAACTTAAACAGCTGAACCGACTTCCATGGAACGTAGCTAAAACCACCCCGATTAACCCAGCTTTCAAATAAAAATAGAACTGTATTAAAACTGGACCTTTCGTTTGGGTGCTACGATTCCACAGACAGATACACACGTTAAGCTTGTAACACCCCTGTGTTTGCGTTGGGTGTTAAAAAGTATGGTAACATATACAACAAGTTCAAGGGGACTAAAAAAACAATGCGAGTGATAAAATAAGTAAGGAAAAAAGACAAATGGATGAAACAGAAGACAGGTTAAGCGATTAGCACCCTTTGCGTAGCCACCCTAATGCAGGAGAGAAGTAGTCAGGGGAACTTAACCGCTATAGGACCTCTCGTATTCCCTGTGATGGTGAGCCAAGAAAAGGATAATAAAGCATTGTACCATTCAATTAATAATGAAACGTCCCCTTTTGAACAATTACAAATGACTGTGCTTAAACTGACACACAATATTTTGTTAGCGCAACGCAATCTGACTTTCAATAATCCCTACAAAAGAATGGGCCCTGACTAACATTAAACTATACCTTTCACAAATCACTTACCTCACAAAAATCTTCGCTACTCAAGCTACTGCAATACAGCGAGCGCCACTACTGCCAGCTAAATAAAAGATTCAAACTACTGAAGACACTAACTACTGATAGGGATAGTTAGCAAATGAAAGATATTAATAGAGAACAAACAATGTATTTACCTTGATATCACCATATATAAATATAGCAGTTCATGACAAATTTCAAAACTCCGCCATCTCTCTCCCCACATCCACCACTGCTGGCGGCTCACCTCCAACTGCGCAACGCTACGCGCTGTTAACATCCAGCTGCCTAACACTACAATGACGAGTATTACAACAATGCAAAGCAGCCACAGACTGCACACAGCACAGCCAGTGATTTTCATACAGAGGTGGCGTTACCAATAAAAAAACCTAAACAGCCTACTTCCAATAAGATCACATTTAAAGTAAGTCTTTAATTATTATTTGTTTAAACACTGATCTACAAAATTTCCCTGAAAAAGACAACTGAGACTTAAACTATTCATTTATTACCTACAATACACAAGCTCAACTGGCTGCTATACATTGACAACATGACTTCCAATAATTAACATAAAAGAATGGCCCTGAATTGCAAAAAATCCTAACAATAATACAAATCCAAAAATACGAAATTAAAGAAATATGAAACTACCTCTAGCTCTGTTAATTGCCTAAACTCATTTCGATCATGAATCCCGATAGTGGAAACCCCACTCTTTTTATTAGTCACTTACCACACAAAAATATTCATAACACGAACTACAGCAATTACAGCAAAAAGCAACTACAGCCAGCTAAATAAAAAGATTCTAACTACTATAGACTGTAACTACTAGGTGGCATATGTTTAGCAAAAGAAAGAGTTTGTTGTAGAGCAAACAACGTATTTGGAAAATTTTACCTTATTCATATGACATCCATTTCCAAAAATTATATAGTTGTCAATAATTCCACTACCAAAACATTATCAACCAAATGTCCATTATCATGCCTATCATTGCATCTTTTCTTATGAGGAATTTCATCACACTTTACATTGCGTGTCCTACCAACACAGTCTCCGCTAAGAAAAACATGTCCACACACTTCTCTATCCACTTGCCAACTGCTAATCAGTCCAACCACTGAATCTCTTGCCGAGAGCGCAGAGTGCTGTCAGCGATATCAGTCTATAGCGCTGCCAACATACAAACAGGCTACTTACAATATAGCCAATAAAATACATTAAATAAACTGAAGCCGGCCAGTGTGGCCGAGCGGTTCTAGGCGCTATGGTCTGGAACTGTGCGACCGCTATGGTCGCAGGTTCGAATCCTGCCTTGGGCATGGATGTGTGTGAAGTCCTTAGGTTAGTTAGGTTTAAGCAGTTCTAAGCTCTAGGGGACTGATGACCTTAGAAGTTAAGCCCCATAGTGCTCAGAGCTACTTGAACCATTTGAATAAACTGTATGACTGATTTATGAAAGTAACACTTTTCATAATGGTATGTTTTGTTGTTTTAAAATGTAAACTCTCCATTATTTATATAAGATTTCTTATGATATGCTGCAAATCTGCAGACAGTCATCACTGGACAAAAGCATTAGTCTAAAGACCATACGTTTTGTGATAATTGACAGAAATAAAGGATATGTATTCTATCCTATAGGATCACGTTGTCTATCTGTTTGTCCATCCGTTAAAACACCTTATTTCTCAGAAAAATGTAGAGCTATCACTTTGAATTTCATGTCATACATTAAGATCTGTGATAGTAGTAGGGTGATGGTGTTTCTGGGACACTCTTGATATCAAATTGATATCATATTAATTACCACCACCCCCTGATGATGTCATGGAATTTTCCTCACCAGCTTGTGTCCCCCTCCCACATGATCCCTCTGGGAAAGGGCTTCTACATCACTCCCTTCCCCACATGCCTCTCCAGTCCCCACAGTACCTCTCACCCCCTCTCCTCCCCTCCCCTCCCACTACTTAAAAATCGTAGGAAATCCTAATTTAGGTGGGAAAATAGGGTAACTGTGCCACCTCCACTGACCAACTCCCTCACTCCTGTGTCACCCACATCCCACCACCACCACCCCACCCCTGGAAATGGCGGGAAATGGTCAATCTTTGTCCAGCTGCGGAGAGGAAGGTTATGCTAATGTACTTTATTTATTTTTGGTGGGAAGCTGAAGTAAAGATTGGTCCTAATTATGTAATTTATCATGAAGATCGGACATAATTACACATCTATAGGTATAGCACTACACAATGAGCAGCTAAAATCGCAACACGACTCAAAAGTGAAGATGTCACACACAACTGCCGTTATCCTGCTGGAAAAAAATCACAGTAACATTCGAAACTAGTACCAGGCACATGTGAAATAACTTGAAATAAATAAATATCTTTGTAACTCTACAACAGGACGCTCACTTCACCTATAAGTCGAAATAAATATAACTGTGAGTAAATAAATATAACTGTGAGTAGGCTTATTTCATATTTGTTGTTGGAGTCAGGGGTGTTAAGGCAGTTATTTTCTATTTTCCTCAGTTTTCGAAGCACAGTTCAAAATGGAAATCCAACACTGGTATTTAAGCATAGACAAGAAAACTAGAACAATTACATATCTAATCATTCATGACATATTTCAAAACCTACAACAGATCTTGAAAAAGACAGGCATGTAGCACATCAGGTATCTAAAATATTCTCCTAGAATTTGAATCCCTGTCCTAAGATGAGAAAAGCAGCTGGAATTTTCAGTGAATTTTAGATGTCCTACAACTGCTGCGTTTGGAGATGCTCTAGAACCACAAAGGCAGATTGGGAACTGCATCGAACGTGTCCAAACCAGATGTGGCTGGTCTGCCTGGACTCATTTCTGAACACTCGAACAAAGAAGACATCATACGATTTTCTGCCATCATGGAACTTTCCATATATGCCTTGTTCTGTCCTTGTCTTTTGACAAACCAGTCTGTAGGGATTCCTACGATACCTAAAGGATGCCTTGTGACTCTCTGATGGCATGCAGTTTCCTGTGAATGGAGCATCCTGTTTGTGTCTTACTGAATTTACCAGCCAAAATTTTCTGCCAGAGTGGATGCCTTGTCTACCACTTTCTACAGATGGACTAATTACGAGAATTTCAGTGGTAAACTATTTTTGTATAGTATTTCACTGACAGTTAAACCTTGAAATGAGGCCTACAGGTCAGGAATACAGAAACTATTGCCACAGACACTTAGTCAATTACACTGCTCTGCTACTGTCGAGGAAGCTTGAATTTTTAGTGTGAAACCGATCTCAAACCAGGGTATATCACCATTAAAAATTACACAACCAAGCCGTATTGCTATGTCACTATAGTAAACACAACTTTTTTCCTGTGCCATAGAAAATCATCACTTCCACATCCAGCATATAGCAATCGACTGCCAGGCACTATGTGATCAAAAGTATCTGGATACCCCCAAAAACATAGGTTTTTCATATTACGTGCATTATACTGCCACCTACTGCCAGGTACTCGACATCAGCGACCTTAGTAGTCATTAGACATCAGGAGAGAGCAGAATGGGGCGCTCTGCAGAATGCACAGACTTCGAACGTGGTCAGGTGATTAGGTATCACTTGTGTCATACATCTGTACGTGAGATTTCCACACTTCTAAACAACCATAGGTCCACTGCTTCTGATGTGATAGTGAAATGGAAAAGTGAACGGACATGCACAGCACATAAGCGTACAGGCCAACCTCGTCAGTTGACTGACAGTTGAAGAAGGTCATAATGTGTAATACGCAGACATCCTCCAGACCATCACACAGGAATTCCAAATTGCATCACGATTCACCGTAAATATTATGACAGTTAGGCGGGAGGTGAGAAAACTTGGATTCATGGTCGAGCAGCTGCTCATAAGCCTCACATCATGCCAGTAAATGCCAAACGACCCCTCGCTTGGTGTAAGGAGAGTAAACATTCAGCAATTGAATAATGAAAAAACGTTGTGTAGAGTGTCGAATGACGGTACGCAATGTGGTGATCCGATGGCAGGGTGTGTGTATGGCAAATGCCTGCTGAACATCGTCTGCCAGGGTGTGTAGTTCCAACAGTAAAATTTGGAGGTGGTGGTATTATGGTGTGGTCGTGTTTTTCATGGAGGGGGCTTGCACATCTTGTTGTTTTGCGTGGCACTATCATATCACAGGCATACAGTGATGTTTTAAGCACCTTCTTGCTTCCCACTTTTGAAGAGCAATTTGGGAATGGTGACTGCATCTTTCAAAACGATCGAGCACCTGTTCATAATGCACAGCCTGTGGCAGAGTGGTTTATACTACAATAACATCTCTGTAATGGACTGACGTACAAAGAGTCCTGACCTGGATTCTGTAGAACACCTCTGGGATGTTTTGGAATGCCGACTTCAAGCCAGACCTCACTGACCGACATCGATACCTCTCCTCATTGCAGCATCCCGTTAATAATGGGCTGCCATTCCCCAAGAAACCTTCCAGCGCCTGACTGAACGTATGCCCTCGAGAGTGGAAGCTGTCATCAAGGCCAAGGGTGACCCAACACCATACTGAATTCCAGCATTACCGATGTAGGGCGCCACGAACTTGTAAGCCATTTCAGCCAGGTGTCCGGATACTTTTGATCACGTAGTATATGTATACTGTGAAGACACACAGGTCCCAAAAATAGAAGCCCATGCACCATATAGAGTCGCAGTGCTAGATACCCAGCACAAGGCAGATGAGCCACTGTCTCTACCACGGCTGACGGTTACGAGAAAACCACCCCCGCACACGCTGGCCTCATGCATGATTGGAGTGCTTTCTGCAGCAGTGACTACTCGCCAAAACAAAGGATGGGCTGGTGCCTCCGGCACAAAAGCGTCCGCTAGGACTGCTGTTTCTGGCCAGGCCTGCTTGCTGTCGTGTTTTCTGCAACGAGCTGCAACCATCTCCAAACTCTGGGATTACAATAATATTTATGTTCCGATGACAAATGCTTCTGCAGTTGTGAATCAATTTAGCAATATCAGCTGCAATATCGGATTTTGCACGCCAAAAAACGACAATTTTGTTACACTTTTATGCTGAGATCATCGAGCAGCACATGAAAATTTCCAGAATCCAGTATTTTCACTTGGTTTGCCGGAATATCTCACAATTTACGCAACTCTTCTCGATATCAACAGCATAGCAGTATGCAGTATGCTACAGCATATCAGTATGCTATCGATCACTTGCACAGTATAAATCTGGAGACAAAGAATGGAATCTATATCTCTAGAGAGCCAAACTCTAGTGAGGTCACTATGTGAGACATGCTGCAAACCACTGAGTCAATAGAAACTTATCTCATATTCAACGATTTTTATGTTAAAACCTGAAAATACAGGAAACTGTTAGTTGCACCCATATTTTTTAACAGATGCCGATGTCAATGAAATAAAGACTCCATATCATCCTTCGAACTTTATAAAGTACACTTAAGTCTTGATACTCACAATTGTATGTGTTACTCATGTCTAGAGCACCAGCAAATGTCTCTTCCACCTGTGTTTCACCATCTAGATGCAAATAACACATCAAAATCGATCTTATCTTAACCATATAAAGACAGGGAAGTGTATAGAATGCCGGTACAAGCACTCAAGCGGCCAATTTACATGGTGGCAGGGAGGGGGAAAAACTGTCCAGTGCAAACACTCGCCATATTGGATCTTCTCAAATTTCCAAATAAAAGTCAGAGAATATTCGCTACACACGCAACTCCAAAGGCTACCCGACACATTCTGAGTATCAGTTCGCTATTCACCCTCCCAGAGGGCAACACTGTTAGGTCAGCTGCACATTTGCACCCCACCTGTCCAATTCGGGACGCTCAACAGCGGCTTATGCCTTAAGCTGGGTATGTCCATTCTTTCCGGTCACCAGCTACCTCCACCAGGCATCTGAACGACAGCCAGTGTCGTCCTAGGAAACCACCCCCAAAGGCTGCGGCTCTGGAAATATCATTTTCCCACTTGAATCTATATATTTCTTATGATCGGATATATTTCATCCCCCTTTCTCCTATCGATGCGTTGAAATTGCAGTTTTCCACATCAAATTTATACCTGTCTTATGACCAGAATAAAGAGTTTCTTTGCACATGTCAGAACAATGACCACAGTAACATTATGCTCCAACAGCGTAACATTCTTGACAAGATGCATAATTGTCATTTATAGGTGCATAGCGTCCGAAAAGTTATGGTATGTGTTCTCACACCTCCTTGGTGTCATTTCGCACCACCTACCATAGCTTCTCAGTAGCAAAATCCTCCCACCACATCGTCATTATCAGATCGTTATTGGGGAATGAAGGGCATAACTACAATAAAAGTCCTTGTGTCTTTTATTTATGTTATACATGTTCTTGCACGATAGCTGGCGTTTGCCAGAGCATGAAGAACTGATAACCGCTGCCAAGTCAAGCCGACTGCTAGTTCTTTTGAAATCTCATCACATTCTGACAGCACTGTTCCATTGTTACAAGACTGTCTAGTCCTCCATAATTCACTGACTAGATAGAGAGCTATCACAAGACGAAAAGTAGCACACCAACTTACAGGAAGAAATGCACGACCATGCAGAGTAAACGCAGACTGCACAAAGAAAATTCGGAAGCATAACACCTACAATTCAGCAATACCGAATGACAGTCTACAAATATCCCTCTGTACATGTCCCAGTTTCCTTTATCGTATTCCTACTAATACCACGCAAGAAATACGACATTCTAATGGTGTCAGAGTTTCCATTGACAGCACAATCTCTCTCTCTCTCCTCGTTATTTTTGTAACTTCCAAAAGAGCAAAACTGTAAACTATGAAAACCTCACTAACATCTCCTGGTAGAGAACTCAATACAATTTTACTGTGTCTTTCTCTTCCAATATTTTGGAAACAGATACTGCCTGTGTGTTGACATTGACCATTTGTGGTGATCCCACTAAACATACATATATCGATCCACTGGAACACGCGGTCAGTGATCAAAGGCACTTCCACGAACGTGTGTAAAGTTTTGTCACCTGTACCAGATGAACACCATATCCCACTGATTATCAGTCATAATAGTTGGTTCTTGTGTTGTTGGTTCATAAGCAGTTTAATGCATTGCTTTTTGCTATAAAACGTCGAAGCAGTATATGACTACAGTAGACATCCATACATTTTGCTTTTCTACGATGACTTTGAGCTCTGTGTCAGGTACTAAACCGACATTAACATGTTTCAGTGCATTGAATCTCACAGAAAGCTGAACATTGCATGGTGTAACCTAAGCTTTTCCCACAACACACAGAATGGTTAAAACAAAAGACAGAGGCAAGGTTTTTTATTGACAAAAATGTGTAAGACACCTCAATATATGGAAATTGGAAGAGGCTGTGGTATTGTGGAGCACTTCCAGACAGTTATCTGAAGGTGATGACCTCTACATTTAATCTCATCTTCCACAGTGACTGAGTAGGAGACATCTCGGTTTTCTGTTTTCAGAGAGACCCAGAGCACTGATTCCTCTTAATGGTGGTTAGTGTTGCACCCAGGTATGTGGTCACTATTTCATGTCCTAGGTGGTAGTCGTCCTGTCCCCAAAACCTGTCGATGTTGTGTTTTCACTTCCGTGACTTACAATGCATAACTACATGTGGGACAAGGGTATTCTGCACGACTTAAACCCATAGAGCATGGACAGTATGCACCATCAAAGCAGAGGAGTGGAATGATTTTCATACACCCAGGCAGGCATGCAAGTACCCTCATCCCTCCACATTTTTTCTCGCATTTTTATCAGTTTCACGTAAGTTCCATAAATTTTCGTAATTTATCAGATTTTCCGTAATTTCAACGCATCTTACTCAATTACTCAAGGTCCAAACCACCATTCTCGACGAGCTTTCGATCAACAAATTATCTCATCGCGCTGATCTCGTCGTGCTATCAGCCGATGACATTGCAGTGTGGTTCTAAATTACTGTGTCGTTGCTAAACCACACCCTCCATTACTTTTTCATGTAATCAATACACTCCGATATTTTGATTTCGCAACCGATGCTAGTGATACAGATGGGTATTCCCATTCCAAAACTGTAACTGCCATTCTGTGAAGGATACCAATCTTACCTTACCCAATCAGTTACACACAATTGCACTGGATACTTCCATGCTGAGGAGTTTAGCACTCCTTGTTGGAGTATAGTAGATAAAATACTGATACATTTGAGAGTGTTAGGGTGATATAGCAAATGATAAGGAGAAGACGAACTGTATGATTTATGCATAATGCAGCGCACAGACAGAAAGAGTTTGAAACATTTTATGTGAATCACTTGTGCTATCAATTCTGTAGAACTGTTGCAGTGTTTGGATTCCATACCAAGAACATACTGGTCAGTGAGAAATGATTGTAGAACATAAACACACACTCCTAAGGCTACACGGTTATGCACTTAAGCATGTTATAGTGTTAAAGTAGTGTGGTTCCTGATACATTAGTCATGTGGAATGAAATAATGTTGAAACTCCAATGTGGGAAATATATCAAGACATACATTCACCCTGCAAGTTTTCGATCCCACTCACTATGGTGAGAAACATTAGTAGTTGTTGTTGTTGTGGTCTTCAGTCCTGAGACTGGTTTGATGCAGCTCTCCATGCTACTCTATCCTGTGCAAGCTTTTTCATCTCCCAGTACCTACTGCAACCTACATCCTTCTGAATCTGCTTAGTGTATTCATCTCTTGGTCTCCCTTTACGATTTTTACCCTCCACGCTGCCCTCCAATACTAAATTGATGATCCCTTGATGCCTCAGTACATGTCCTACCAACCGATCCCTTCTTCTGGTCAAGTTGTGCCACAAACTTCTCTTCTCCCAAATCCTATTCAATACTTCCTCATTAGTTATGTGATCTACCCATCTAATCTTCAGCATTCTTCTGTAGCACCACATTTCGAAAGCTTCTATTCTCTTCTTGTCCAAACTATTTATCGTCCATGTTTCACTTCCATACATGGCTACACTCCATACGAATACTTTCAGAAATGACTTCCTGACACTTAAATCAATACTGGATGTTAACAAATTTCTCTTCTTCAGAAACGCTTTCCTTGCCATTGCCAGCCTACATTTTATATCCTCTACATTAGTAGTAGTAGTAGCTTTATTCATCCATAGATCTCTTTTTACAAGAATATAGGACAAGTTTAGATTCATTGAAAATATGCTAATTCATATACAGATATATTTACAGACTTCTAATTAGAGACAATCATTAGATTTACTACTGATATACAATACTTTTTTTACAAATAACTTATTAAATAATGTAATGCCACACTGTTCGCTCATATCTCACTATCAGCCACTGCACACGCTATACACACATTGTTTCGTAACAATTCACTCACTACAGACAAAGACACACACACACACACACACACACACACACACACACACACACACACACAGACCACACACACCCATGACACACACACACACACACCCATCCACACACCCATCCACACACACACACACACACACTCACTGGTGATCTATGGGCCATTTTCTGTACCACAACTTTCCATCTGCTATCCTGAAAAACTGAGTCAGCATTCCTCCATATTGGGTGAGATGTTAAGCTCATAAAGAAGAAGAGGTGTTAGTATTGTACTATGCATAGCTTGGGGGTAAGTATTTCTAGAAAGGAGAAAAGAAGGGAAAAAACATAAAGTTAAGGTGTTATGTGGAATGTTGGATGTTTTACAATTATTATTATTATTTATTTGTATAACATTGTTTTGTCAAACCCCTACTCTGTTTTATCTAAGTTATCTGTCAATGTATAAAATGTATTGCATAACAGGTACATTATAGCTTCCTTTTTAAATAAGTGTATTTTTGCAATTTCTTTAATGTCTTTTGGTAATTTATTGTACAGTTTTATTCCTTGGTAGAAAATGCTGTTTTGAGTTCGATGTTCATTTTTTCTTGGTAAATGTAAGTTGGGTCTATATCTTGTTGCATGGTCCTGGACAGAGCTGTTTGGGCAGTAATTACCATTGATGTGTACAACTGACTGGTAAATGTATTCATATGGGGCAATTAAAATCCCCAGTGTTTTGAACATATCTTTACAATGAGCTCGACTAGTATTTTTTGTTATTATTTTTATGCCCTTTTCTGTACTTTGAAAATTATGTTCATGTTTTGTATTTTTGTTCCCCAAAAATAATGCCATAGCTAAGAATTGCGTGCACATATGAATAATATGTAACTAAAGGACACTGCATGTTACACACTGATGATAGGATTCTAAGGGTATAACATGCTGATGACATTCTGGTTGCAACTACCTTTGTGTGTTCACACCACATCAACTGAGAATCAATATTCATTCCTAGAAATTTTGCATTTGTTACAGTCTATAGAGGTGGCATCTACATTATTTTAATTTAACATTGTCATTTTTCTTCTTCAAACTGAAATCCATGGCATTAGTTTTCTATATGTTCAATCTCACTTTGTTGCTTGTTGACCAATCATAAACTTCCTTGAGAGTTTCATTTGCTTTCTCGGTAAGGAGCAATCTTGTTTTCTCAGTGACTATAATATTGCTGTCATCAGTGAACAGAATTTTTTCACCATGACTAACACTACTGGGAAAGTCATTGACATATATCAGAAACAGTATTGGTCCTAATATTCTACCTTGTGGAACCCCTATATTAATGTATTTTGATTCTGATAAGTGCTTTACTAAATGTTTAGATCTATTTGAAGTATGTGCTATTTCTACTCTTTGTACCCTATGTGTTAGGTATGATCGAAACCAGTCATTAGCCACCCCTCTTATTCCTAATGCTTCTAATTTACTTAATAGAATATTGAGGTCGACTGTATCAAATGCCTTAGAAAGATCCCAAAAAAATATGCCTGTGACACACTCATATTCATCAAGAGCATCAAATACAACATTTGTGAATTCTACTATGGCTGATTCCATATTTTTGCCATTTCAGAAACCAAACTGTGATTCACTTAAAGATTGTATTTACTCAGGTAATTAATTAATCTGTCTTTCGTAATTGCTTCTATTATTTTTGAGAATGCTGACTGCAGGGAAATGGCCTGGTAATTTTCTATGTCTTCTGCATTATCTTTCTTAAGCAAAGGTACAACTCTTGCCTATTTTAACTGTTCTGGAAATGTCCCTGATGTGAAGGATTCATTTATTATATTTTTTAAGGGGCCTTGTATAACCTCTATACATAGTTTCAATACACAAATTGGCACTTCATCCAAGCCTACTGACTTTTTATTTTTTAGTTTTTGAACAGTTTTATTGACTTCATTCTCTATGGTTGGAAGTAACATTATTGTATTTAGTACAACATTATTTACAGGTGTTATATTTGTTTTGGGGAATTTTTGCTGTAACGTCTCTGCAATAGTTGAAAAATGCTCGTTTACAAAATTTGCTAAGTGTTGTGGATCATTTATTAACTTATCCCCATCCCTTAGCAGTATGTTATTCTGCATTTGTTTGTCTCTCCCCATTTCCTTTTTTGTAATATCCCAGACTGCTTTGCTTTTATTCTTTGCAGTATATATTATTTTGTCATTAAATGACTTTCTTGTAGCAATCAGCACTTTCCTATAGATCATTTTGCATCTTTGATAGAAATTTAAGAATTCTAGATCATTGCAAATCTTTTTCATGGAACTGGGTTGTTTAAGTGTTTGGGAGGACTTCTTAATACCTGCTGTTACCCATTTGTTTTTGTGAGACTTGCATACTTTCGGAAATGCCTTTTCAAGGTTCAATTTAAACAACGTGGAGAATTTAGAGAATTTCATATTCACATTGGTTTCCTTATATACTTCATCCCAGCTTTGTTTTTCTAGTTCTTTTGAAAATCTTTTATTTTGATTTCTGATAGATGTGGTTTGTGGGCTTGTAGTTTAGGGAATGATTCGATGCCTGATTTTACTTTTGTTATTTGACAGAGATGATCTGATAGTCCTGGATCTTTTACAGCCACATCACATTTTTCCCTGTCCGTATTTGTAGCCACATGGTCAATTACTGATGCAGTCGTTGTAGTAACCCTTGCTGCTCTACTGACCGATAGGGGCATGCCACAACTTTGAAGGATGTTTATGAATGTGGTGCTGGATTCATTTCTGACTATTGTTGATGTTAGTGTCTCCACAAAGAATTGTGTTGACCTTTGTACTGGAGACTGTATATAGAACTTATGTTAATTCATTGAAACAAGTGTCCGCACTACCACTGGGAGATCAATACACACAAAAATGATTGATTTCTTGATGATATCAAGTGCTGTTAATTCAATAGCTGATATTTCGAAGTGTTTGTCTTCACTTACTGTACTGAGGTCATGTCTTGATTTGAACTGTGTTCCTTTTCTGATATAAATGCATGATCCTCCACTCCTTGAAGTAGTTCTGCAGTAAGAGTTTGTGCAGTTCAAAGATTGGAGCTCAACTTCTGATAGTTGTGTTTTATTTTTAAAATGATAGAACTACTACCTTGTACAACAAAGAAAAGAAACATAGATTCTTTGTGATTCGTGCGCCATATAGCTTTTCAGAGGCATGTGGCACCCACTGTTCATCGAATTACAGTTCAGAAATTATACTACACTCATGTCAGTCTTATTAAATGATCGTCAGCAAAAGAAAACGCATGAGACAACGACATCTTATGAGGAAGTAGACAGACGCATTACAGTGGCATTTGAAGTATGACATTACATGCAATGCTGCTCTATCTCTCTGAATAGAACACAGTCTCTCCTGCATGCAGTGTCTGTCAAGCAAATGTATACACAGGGATTGCAGCTCTCACAGACCTATGTCACTAATTTAGAATCACTGCAGTTATAAAATAGAAGACTGGATTTATGTCCAAGATGTGGCAGGGGAAAGGAGTACTTCACGTACATCTTTGTTCATATAGAAGAGGGTTCCAAAATCGGATTTTAATTGGTTTGGTAGACATCAGCCATCACACATGGTTTGGAAGTCCTCTGCTGACTGTGGTATGGATAGGTTTGCTGTTAACAATCGCAGGTAGATAGTGCTCTAAATCAAAAAGAGAACATGCATTTGTATACAAGTCAAATGCAATTTATATCACACGACACATAATCCTGAGAGAGCAACAGAAAAAAAAATGGTTAACTGTGTGATAAATAACCTGTCCCAACACCTCCCTCTCTCTAGAATGCATCATCAGTCTACCATTAAACCATTCATCATGTAACCCTTCTCAATCTATTACTCCATCTACTTTCTGTAGTCCTCTAATGCCAATCCATGTCAATTTAAAGGTAGATGCTTTTCTTTTCCAGGAAAGCATCAAAGACAGCGGGAAACTTGTGTGTATCCCTATTACCTTAACAGACGTATAGCAGAATGTTGTTAAAAACGATGCAGCAATTGTTCTGTAGTGCAGGGGTTCCCAACAAAATTTTCTTGAGGACCCCCCTCATCGAGCATGATTGGTACCTTGTCATAACACAGTATCAAGTACCTAAAAAAGCCAAATTAAGAGTCTCTTTATACGTTTTCTGTTTTTGGTACTTAGAAAAAACATTGACATATTCATTATTGAAAAAATATTGAGCAGCTAAAACAAAAAAAATCTGTTATCATACGAAATATATTTAATATATTTTTTATTCTGATAACATTTTGCGGACCCCTCTGGCATAGCTCGCCGACCCCTGGGGGTTCGCGGACCACCTGTTGGGAACCACTGCTGTAGGGTATTTTTTTCTGACATTCCATGATTGTGATAGGAGAAAGTACAGAGAAGCTCTTTGTAAATGCTGTTTGTTAGAGTTTAAAATAGTTAAACTGTCTTTCAGAGGGCCAGACATGTGATTCATCCTGTAGCTGCATATTGCAGTCCTTCAGCTGGTATCACAATGCTCTTTAGCTAAGGACACTATAAAATTCTATAAGGTGGTTGCAGATAGCTTTGGGTCACACATGGACTTCTAATTCGACATATATAGATTGATTACACAACATTTGGTGGTCATCTACGTTAAACAATCTATTCCAGCCGTCTCTTCGATGTCTACGAAAAATGACTGTTTCCCTGGCACTCCAGGGCTTCCATGTCGACTTTTTCTTGTATTCCTCTTCCTGTCACATAGTCGTTCCCATGCAGAAGAATTTTCCTGCACCAAGCAGACATGTAAGTACTCTCTCATTTTCCCTCAACTTCTCCGCTTTTTGTGCATTCACCCTCAATTTATAAATTTCTCCATCAATTTTCTTAAATTTACGAATTTTATGTCAATTTTGCTCATGTGATCACGACATCAATTCTCGCCACGTATTCTAAAATTGCTTGTACATTTATCAACACCTAGAGAAACTTTGCTATTTTGTATACATGTGTGTGCCTGTATTGGTTTCACATGAGTGCCCCCAGACCATACTAGCAGTAGGTATGGAGTCCACCTGCTGCTATTTTCGAATGGTACTGTTAATTTTTCCACTAGGATAACACCAGTTGTATGCAACATACTCAATTTTAGGTGTATTACGATTTGAGGCGCTCGTTGTGTAATTAGTACCGATCTCTATGAGTAATTATGTAATTAGGACCAATCATTACTTCATCTTCCCACCAAAAATACAGTACACTAACCTAACCTTCCTCTCCTGCAGCTGGATAGAGGCTGACCATTTACCATCATTTCCAGTTCCAGGGTGATTGGGCGGATGGTTGATGTCATAGGAGTGGAGCAGTGGAGGGTTAGGTTAGTGGAGGCAGCCCAACTGTCCTATTGTTCTGCTTAAATGTGAATTTCCCACCATTTTTTTCTGGGTGGGGGGAGTGGTGGGCAGGCTTCTAAGTCAATGCAATCAATGATTTAGCCGCTTACAAAAGGTATTTTGATACTTGTAAAGTTACTCGTCAAAACCTTAGAGAAATTTTCGTCAGCTTGGAATCACGAAATTTGACAAAAGGAAACAAGGTTTCACATTACAAGTAAAGGAAAAATGCGAAAATTGTTAATTTGCAATTGTATCACAAAAAAATTGTATTTTCGACATTTCTGGTCCGTCTGTTTGTCTGTCTCTTAAGATCCCTCACAGGTAGAGACTGACGTATCAAGTTCAAATTTTTGCTAAATACCAAGGTCTATGGTCTCCTGACAGTGTAAAGGATTTAAACTTGTCAATGCAATCAAAAGATACTGACATTTATTTGATATACTTTGATACCGCAAATTTGCTCAGCAAAACCAATGGATGAAATGTCTATATGCGTAACTAAATTTCTGTGGAACTCTCAGAGTGGGTTATTTATGTGTGCTTCAAGAATGAAGTGATTTTGCGCATCATAGATGTGTGTTGTGCAGATCTTCTGGAACGGGCCATCAAATGTCGATTTTACTGACTGGAGAAATGAGTACCTGAAGGAAAGAAGACACTGCAAATACTAAAGGTGCTATTAATCTCAAAAGGTACACAGACCAGCGTGTTTAGCTATCGGCTTAAGATTCTCCAAGATTTTTTCTCTGAAATAACCAAGGAACACTCCTGTGTAACCCGGCCTGAGGCACAAATGAACTACTCCAGTGGAGGAGGACGCGACGAGAAGAAACCGGACGCCAGGAAATAAAACGAGCGGGGTGTCGGCGGGCAGCAGTTTTTCGCCGCCTCCGCCCTTTCGCCGCCAAAGGCCTCTCAGTGGAGCTCCCTCGCGCAGTGCTCGGAATTTAATAACAGCGCACGCTTGTGCCCGCGGCTCGTGACAGCCTCGCGGCTCTTCAGGGCCATCAGTCATGCCCTCTCCGACCCTCCTGCCCTCCTCCCCCCTCCCAGATACCGCCCCTCACCGTTCCGTCTACCACCCCATCCCACTTCTCCTCACGGACGCTTTTCATTAGAGGCGCCAAGTTGGAATACTGCTCCACGCGGCGATATTTCACTGTTCGCCGACTAAAGGCGAGAGCCGGCAGCGATTATTACGCAACGCCACGCCGCGCCGCGCAGCCTCGAGATGAGGGGTGCGACGCATCGCCCCTGATGAGAATTCCGCCGCTCGGAAGAATAGGCGTCAGCGCGTGAGAGACTGTGGCCGCAGCGACTTGCAGGGCGCGTACACTCCCGCTCACCGCGAGCCACGACTTGGGTCTGTATCGTCTCTGTGTGTAACAAAAGAAAAAAGAAAAAACTCAGCGAAATCAAATACATTTCTCAAGAAGCCGATGATACTTCATTATTTCATATGTGATTGAAAATTATAAAAGAAATAACAAATGCGTTCAAAGGACGAGGACCTTCTAGAGGGACTATAATACACTACTGGCCATTAAAATTGCTACACGACAAAGATGACGTGATACAGACGTGAAATTTAAGCGACAGGAAGACGATGCTGTGATATGCAAATGATAAGCTTTTCAGAGCATTCACACAAGGTTGGCGCCGGTGGCGACACCTACAACGTGCTGACACGAGGAAACTTTCCAACCGATTTCTCACACACAAACAGCAGTTGAAAGGCGTTGTCTGGTGAAACGTTATTGTGATATGCCTCGACTAAGGAGGAGAAATGCGTACCATCACGTTTCCGACTTTGATAAAGGTCGGATTGTAGCCTATCGCGATTGCGGTTTATCGTATCGCGACATTGCTGCTCGCGTTGGTCGAGATCCAATGACTGTTAGCAGAATATGAAATCAGTGGGTTCAGGAGAGTAATACGGAACGCCGTGCTGGATCCCAACGGCCTCGTATCACTAGCAGTCGAGATGACAGGCGTCTTTTCCGCATGGCTGTAACGGATCGTGCAGCCAAATCTCGATCCCAGAGTTAACAGATGGGGACGTTTGCAAGACAACAACCATCTGCACGAACAGTTCGACGACGTTTGCAGCAGCATAGACTATCATCTCGGAGACCATGGCTGCGGTTACCCTTGACGCTGCATCACAGACAGTAGCGCCTGCGGTGGTGTATTCCGTGTTTGGCGACATCGCGAGGAACCCACTTTGGAAGCGTGTATTCGTCATTCTCATACTGGCATATCACCTGGCGTAATGGTATGGGGTGCCATTGGTTACACGTCTCAGTCACCTCTTGTTCGCACTGACGGCACTTTGAACAGTGGACGTTACATTTCAGTTGTGTTACGACCCGTGGCTCTGCCCTTAATTCGATCCCTGCGAAACCCTGCATTTCAGCAGGATAATACACGACCGCATGTTGAAGGTCCTGTACGGGCCTTTCTGGGTACAGGAAATGTTCGGCTGTTGCCCTGGCCAGAACATTCTCCAGATCTCTCACCAACTGAAAACGTCTGGTCAATGGTGGCCGAGCAACTGGCTCATCGCAATACGCCAGTCACTACTCTTGATGAACTGTGGTATCGTGTTGAAGCTGCATGGGCATCTGTACCTGTACACGCCATCCAAGCTCTGTTTGACTCAATGCCCAGGCGTATCAAGGCCTTTATTACGGCCGGAGGTGGTTGTTCTGGGTACTGATTTCTCAGGATCTATGCACCCAAATTGCTTGAAAATGTAAACACATGTCAGTTCTAGTATGATATATTTGTCGAATGAATACTCGTTTATCATCTGCATTTCTTGTTGGTGTAGCAATTTTAATCGCCAGTAGTGTAAATAAATAGCAAAATCTTGTACAGATGAAAGTTTACGATAAGGGAACTAAATACTTTCCAGAAACATTGGTCCACATCGTCCGCAACACATTTATTTGCGAGATACTTGCGAATGAGAGGTAATCAATAGCCACTAACTATGTAGTATTGTCCTACTTACTACACACTTACACTCTAAGCAAGGAATGATAAGAATGGCAAGGAAATTGGTTTAAAAATGGCTCAAATGGCTCTAAGCACTGTGGGACTTCACATATAAAGTCATCAGACCCTAAACTTAGAATTAGTTAAACCTAACTAACCTAAAGACAACACACATTCATGCCCTAGGCAGGATTCAAACCTGCGACCGTAGCAGCAGCGCAGTTCGGGACTGAAGCGCCTAGAACCGCTCGGCCACAGCGGCCGGCTGGAAATTGGCAAAAGTGATATACGTGCACAGAAAAACAAATGACCACAGTTTCTGAAAATCTGATGAGTTGCTTACGAGAAAGAGCTTCAAAAACTGAGCAAGGCAATAACGCATTTTTCGACCTCTGGATATTATGAAAGCAGTTGTCATTGATTGACAGAACTGCTGGATTTCTTCCTTTGGGATGGCATACCAAATTTTGTCAGTTGGTATGTTATATAGTGAAAATCCCGAGCTGGTTGGAGGGACCTGCCCATAATGCTCCAGGCCTTCTCAATTGGGGTAGATTGGCGACCTTGATGGCCAAGGTAGGGTTTCACAAGCACGAAGGTAAACAACAGAAACTCTGGCCGCGTTCGGAAGGGGATTATCTTACTAAAACGTAAGCCAAGGATGGCTTGTCATGAAGGCACAAAGTGGGGCACGGAATAATGCCAACGTACCGCTGCGCTGTACGAGAGCTGCGAATGGTAACCAAAGTGGTCACAGACCACCACTCTTACTTGCCGGGCCATATGGTGGGCGACAGTTATGTTTGTATCCCACCGTTTTCTGTGGCGTCTCTAGACACATCTTCGGCCTGTAATCTCGTTTTATGGAGTAGAATTATCTTCAGTGATGAGTCCTACTTGGAGTTGAGCACGGATGACCATGGAACGGACCTGATCTGCCAAAATGGTCACCTTTTGTAGTAATGCTACCTTGCAGAGTAACTATGACGCCCATGGAACACCACGATGGCTGCCCAGTTCATCGGTCAGCCGCCGCCATGTTTCACTCTTGGCGGAAGTTGGAACTGTGTCAAAAACACTCATCGGACCAATTAACATTGTTCCACTGCTCCATAGTACAGGAATTTTGGCTTCGGCACCACCTCTTCCTATTACTGCAATCTGTATCGCTGGTTGTGGAATTATGATTCTCCCTGCAATTCCCAGGTTGTGGAGGTCCCTTCGTGCGGGTTCGGTGTTGACGGCGTTCGCGAATGCGACATTCTGTTTTGCAGTGACTTTTGCGGCCATCGATGGATCTCTTATTTCTCGTCGTAACTCTATGACTGATGAAAGGTTTTGGACGAGGCCCACGAGAAAGACTGGCCGCGGTTCGTACGTCACGAAGGTAGGCCTGAAGTCGCTCGCACGCTCAGCTCAGCAGACAAACGCGTTTCTAAACCTGTTAACTCGCAGCTGGGCGTGTAAGTACTAACGAGAATCGCATCTTCCATTGGAATCTGCTATTATGAAGTCTTACTGATTAACAGTACTACAGCAAAATTTATTTTAATACCAGTACTCGATATAAATGGTATAACAGGTTGTCTATAGCATTTAGTCTCTTCTGCTTAACACTACTCATTACATGCTGGAAGTGGTGCCTTATGTAACTGATAATCATTTTAGCATGATTTTATTTGATTGTACTCCAGTAAAGCCGTAACAAATTATAAGTAGGCCCATGGACTTCCCATCATTATACGACTAATAACAGTAAGATTCCATAATAGTGGATTCCAGTAGAAAATTCAGTTTTCATTTGTACGGACACGCCTAGTTACGAGGTGACAGGTGTAGAAACGTAGTTTGTCTGCTGATTTGAGCGAGCGAGGGAGCGCAGGACTACCTTAGTGACGTACGCGCCGCGGCCTGCCTTTCTCGTAGGCCTCGGTTTTGGAATCTCATCTCGCCTGCAATTCTCTGTTTATCGAGCTCCCTTTCTTATTACTTTGGTGCTAGCAAGGTTCGCGAGAGCTACATTCAGCTCTGCAGTGACTTTTGCACCTGTCGTCCTCTCACTGTTCGTCACATTTCTCTTCAATGACCGTCTGTCACAATCACTCATCAGACACCTCCGTCCGCGTTGAGACTTAGCAGATGAGGTTTTTCCCCTTTCCCTGTATGCGGTATAAATCTTCGAAACGTTGCCTCTTGAAACACCAAACACTTCGGCTACCATGATTACGGTAGCACAGGCCATGCGAGCACCAACAATTTGCTCTTTTTCAAATTCACTTCGTTATAACCACAACTGACACTTTCAACGAACTGAGGATACTGCACAGGTGGCGTTCGTGATCGAAATAACAGCGCAACCGCAGGCTCGCCAAGTATCTTCATTTATATTCAAGCACGCATTTCGTGAGTTTTTTTCCATATTTTGACCAACCAATATATACGGACTGAGAGTAAATAAAAGGGTAACGAAAGTGATGAGAAGTAGCGGATATGCCATTAGTGACAAACATAACATCGAAATCGGGTACTTGTAAACTAAGTGAGGAAATTCTGCTACCTTGAATGCAAAATAAATCATTATGGAGGAATCAAGGAGGACGTAACAAGCTGACTAGCACTGGCTAACAGAGCGTTCTTCACCAAAAGAAGTCTACCTGTATCACACATAGGCCTTAATTTGAGGAAGACATTTTTGAGAATGTTGGTGAGGATTACAACTTGTTATAGACATTAACAATGGCAGGGAACCGAAGTGTTAAAGACGTGATGCTAGACAAGGATGGTGAAAATAAAGTAGACAGATAAAAAATTAAGGGGTTCTCTGCTGAATCGGTATGTAGGGGAACATTAGCTACAAGAAAGGATAGGCTGACAGGAAACAAGACATTAGTGAATATCTCCACGGTACTAGAGCAAGGTATTCCGGTCTGACAATGTAGGAGAAGACAAAGATTAGAATATGCTGATTAAGTAATTGAGAACACAAGGTAGAAGAACGGATAGGATGATAGGACACAAAACTTCAGGGAATATCTTCCATGGTACTAGTCGAAGTCGTAGCGGTCTGAAACAGTAGCAGAAGACAAAGATTAGAATACTCTGAACAACTAATTGATGACTTCCGATGTAGCTGCTACACTGAGACGAAGACGCTGAAACAAGTGAGAAATTCTGGTGGCCTTATGAAGCTAGTGAGGAAAAAAATTAAGAAAGGAATACAGAATGCTTCGATTGAGGATGAACTGACCTTCATATTAGCCTTGCCGTGTTCAAATGATCCACATTGGTATTCGCTTTCTGTAATTTAGGAAACCAAACAATGCATAAACACGGACGGCCTCCTCAAGCGCAAATTTTGGCACCTAGATCGGCGTAGGTGAGCATTATCACATTCCAAAGCAAAGTCGTAGTACCAGGATTGTCGCAGCACTAATTATAGTTCTGGATATAGGGATAGGAATTTCTGTAGTTATGTTAAGGACGTCGAGCATGGCTGGTCTGTCGCAAAACTAGATTCAGTTCCTGTATGGTAGCCAACCCAATTTCTGGCAGTATAGTGCTCGTCATAGGAAAACTGGGCTGTTATAGCTATGAGCATCGTTTCTCACCGTTTCAGTTGTAACTTCCTGGCTCAGAGACAGTGGTCGATACATAAAACTGCAGTAATCGTTTAACCTTTGATGATGTCTCCTATAGTCTGCAATTAATTATTTCCCTCTACAAAGATAAAATTGCGTCATGCCACGGCCACATTTCTGCAGCCATCGTTGCTGCTCATTTCGATGTCATTTTTGTAATGTAAGAGAATCATTAACCGCCTCCTATCTTCTGTCTGCCTTCTTCTGCGTCTCCGAATAAAAATATATATTTAGTCAACGCGTATTTGAAACAATAATTGGACATTCTGATGTAATCTGTATTTTATCATCAAAATAACGTTCTACCATTCACTAATGACCTACAGAGTTTTCCTTTGACGAATGACGTATAGTTACGTTGGAAGGAGATCAGTTTGGTGACGTGTCGATTAGTGAGCCATCGCCCGCCATTATATGCATAATTATATGCATGGAATAGAAAAAGTCGGAACTTGCAATCTAAATGTCCTTGAAGAAGATTCATACCATCTAGTGCGATGCAAATTATTCTGTTGCATTAGATTTCACACGAACACGGCCCGCCAACACCAAACTTATCTGCTCGTCAACAAAGATTTTGAGCTTGACGATTACCAATGCAGGTAACCAAATTAACTTAAATGGACCATCCGCAGTAGAGGTAATTTAATTTTGATTGTATTACTTTTAAGTATGCTTTCCATATTCTGTCCCTGCCGTGGTCATAGTGATTTGCCCCAACTTCCGAACAGTTAGACTTCGGAAGGATATAAAATCAGCATTTCACTTTAAATTCCAGTATCTTTCCTTTGTGATCGGGACACATTACAATGGCTGTACTGCGACAGGACCGGCTTTATGTACATGACATTTAAGAAACTTTGTGTTACATTATTATGATTATTCTTTATTCTTTTTCATTGAAACTTTGCATGGCATACAATGAGAAATAATACAAGCAACAAGTTAAAAAGAAAATAAAAAGCTCCAGTGTATTATACAATGGCTGAAATCGTGTTTGTGCATAATGGCGTAGCAATGTTGGATTGATGGATCTTATTAATATCGTATTTGAAAACATATTTGTCCAGCATACTTAGTCAGTTGTGTGCTGATATTAATTTGATTTATGTAAATTTACATACGTGACTTCTGTTTTTTTAAGTGTTACAGTAAAAAATAGGAAGCTAACTAACAATAAGATGGAACCCTCAACCCGCATGAAACTGAAATGAGTACCAACGAGAGTGAAAATACTGATGCAGCTGTACATCATGTGACACTTCAATGCACAACACTCAATTGCATGCTGAAAGGAAAGCAATTAACCCTATAGTTGGTCCCACCTCTACCCAAGTACAGGATGCAAATACCGCACAGTCACTCAATTTAACAGATATGCCAAAGAAAATATCCGAGCGATTGTTTTGTCAAATGACAAATAAGTTTGATGAAGTGTCAGTTGGACTGTCATCAGAAATTTTAACACGAAATGATCAACTGCATAATCAAATAATGATTGGTTATGAGATCGAACAAAACTATGCATAATGGAAAGTGTATGAAAAGTGAAATGTGAACGAAGATCAGAGATATTTCTTCTCAATAACGTGTTTAACCAAACCTGTGTTAAATTCAATTGTACAGCACAATGCCATAAAAATTATGTAACAAATTTTTCTTCACAATATGGCACCCTGACAAACAAAATCTCTGTTTTGAAAGCAGCACATAAGAGCTTACCTAACACAGACAACTGTCTACTGAACAATTGCAGATCAATGAGGCTCTTCGTAAGCTAAGTCTAAAGATAGAAAATTTCACTGCAGAATATGAGGTTAAACGTCATCAACATGTAGAGAGAAATCTTTGAGAAAGGCTTTTTATTTCGCATGGGGACACACATTAACAAAGGGTTACATTCAGAACTACCACAATTTGTACAACAAATATTAAGCAAAATATTGTCACAAGGAGGGACTTTGGGGAGAACATTAAGACCGAGTTAAATCAAACCAAAAACAGCGATAGACGAAGACCTGACAAATTAACGAGAAAATGCCATTTCGAAAATTAGTAGTATCAAAAAAGAACTGATGACCATTAAACAAAAGATAACTTACTCATCACCCTGTGTTGTTAAGTTAGACGGTAATCACATTAATCCTACTGTGTTTGATGAAAGATATGGTAATAGTTTAAACAGCAAGGGCTTGTTACCTAACCCTGCACTCTACGTGATGGGAACAACACTGCCATTGTCATCTGTTCAGTTAGACGAAAGTCTGCTAAAACACAGGAAGTTTCAGATGTTCAAGAGTGTACTGCCTAATCTATGTGTTGATAAACAGCGCATCCATTTCACCACTGGCTCCATACAAGGCGAGGCCATCCTTTGGGCCACAGAGACATAAGTGAATTGTCAAAATTATGAGCCATTTGAGCTAGCATTTTTAGCAAAATATTGGTATGGATGTGTCCAGGAAAGACTCTGCAGGGAGGTCTTTAAACTTGGGCCTTTCTGTGGCAAACAGGGCAGGCTCTGTAAGTATTTCGAAAAATACATAAATAAAACAAGATGCTGGGACGACACCATCACACAGCTGAAACCACCTTCCATGTACAATCCACAACAGATTCACTGCAGTCCAATTGTGGTCTACAGAATTACCATAGGAAGAAATGGAACTATAACCAGTATCATCCTGGATATCGTGATAGTGATAACATACGTGTTTCAACAACAATAGGTGGAATTTTCATTTGGGAAGTCACAGGGACACACCCATGCTAAGTCACAACAAAAACAATTACATGCAGGAGGTTCACGTATAGAGGCGCACAATTGCAGGTGGTTCGTTGACATGACACCTTGAAGAGTCCTTACCTGACAATACAGGCATAACAAACTAGATGTGTCCACATTGCTCACTCAAATGTTGGCCAAGGGATGGGATGGGGCGAATCAAGACAAAAATGTAAACATCTTACGTTATGTGGATGTTGTGGGCATCCAAGAGGAACTAACTACAGATAATTTCAAATGCTGTCTTAAAAAAAAAAAAAGGAAGATATGGTACAGTCCACAATACAAGCAGTAATGGGAGGAGCGCTGGCTGCAGACGTGTTGAACATGAGTGATAGGGTGAGCGTTTTATTGATTCATTTATTCACTAATATTCATGTGGTCAGTAAAGAACTCACTCAATACAGAACTGTAGAATTACTAAAGGTATTGGTGTGAGATCACATAATGTCAATGTGGTTGTGAAAATGGGAAATGGATTAATAAAATGCCAATTACTAAATATTTGGAGGATTGTGGTTAAATGCATTTTAGACATTGATTTCGTATGAGAGAATGCTGCGGAGACTGACTTCTCTGCAGGGGAATGATTTTTGAACATCCATAGCCAGAAAGGTGTTGCAGATTTATTAAACACACAGTTGGAGAATGGTAAAAACTGCCACACTCTAAGTCACTGTAGTCAGGTTGAAGATTTTGAAAATTTGGTGAAAGGTAAGACTGTTGAATCCACTACTATTGACACTCTGCATCTGACTGACTTCTCTGCAGGGGAATGTTTCTTGAACATCGATAGCCAGAAAGGTGTTGCAGATTTATTAAACACACAATTGGAGAATGATAATGCTTCCACACTCTAAGTCACTGTAGTCAGGTTGAAGATTTTGAAAATTTGGTGCAAGGTAAGACTGTTGAATTCACTACCATTGACACCCTGCTATAAGGAGAAATGAAAGACTTATTATTGAAGCATATACTTGTGTTTGGAAGTAAACCTGGCATTATAAAAACTTACCAGTATAATATAGAACTCTGCCAAGAGATCTGTTGTCACAAAATGTATCCCCCCCCTTGGGCCAAAGTGGCAAGAGGGCAGCAGTCACTAATGAAATCAAACAGATGCTTATGTGGAGACTAAGTGAACCTTCCATGTCACCTTATTGTAGTCCACCATTATCTGTGGTAAAGGGGAGTGTCTATCTGGCTTTGGATGGATTGTCCCTGTAAAAACCTGAACAGGAAACCTGCATGAACAACTGCAGAAATTTCACAGTCCGATATCTACCTATATTTTGAAGTTCCTTATTAAGTAATCTAGGAAGTATGCAGCATTTATCTTTGTTGAGAGAAGCTACCAATTTGTGTACTACTATTTGGTCTAAGTGTGTATTCAGGCAGTTAATAATCGTGGTAGATACTGTATTTGTGCCTGAAATACTTGACAGGGTTGCACTACAAGTTAGTGATATATTAACAGCCACTCACACCTGGAGATAATATCTAGATTTGCCAGAAAATACTTTGGAGAAACTCTCTGTGGCAGAGTTAAGTACAAACTTAAAAAAGTCGAAGTTTGTGAGGCACAAAATTAAGTTTCTTGGGCACGTAATATGCTCTACAGTAATTGTTCCCGACCCTGAGAAAATCATTGCTATAAAACGTTTTCCTTGCCCCTAAACAAAAAACGTTTAAGGGAGCTTTTTGTTTACGTTTATTTTTTGAGTATTCGTACCAAATCAGCTCTTGAATAGTATTGTTCTATGAATTCATATAAAAAAACCAAAGAGTGCTTCAATTCATGTCCAACTTATATAAAGCATGTTTCGATTATCCATAAACAACTTTTACAGTTATCGGTAATAACAAGAAACTCTTCCCACTGATCATGATTGGATTCAAAATAACAACAATAATGAAATACATTTTTTATGTTTGTCCATGTAAACTATATTTCCCTCAAAAGTAATTGCTTTTGTTACATAAGAGCGCAGAAGTCACTCAGTCAACTAATTTTTGTTATTTGTAAAATGCAGTTTATATTTTGTAAGGATATTAAATACAGAAAATAAGTACACTGAACGATGAGTGGTTCTAATTATATGCAAACAAACAGACAATGCACAAAGAGGAGATGTCAGTTTCCAGTTTCTCTCCCACACATTCATTCATGTTTCTTTCCATATCAATGCTACCAATAACACCAGTAATCGTACCAGTTACGTATAGTCCCAAAACTATGGAACCGTAGTTTTCTTACAGCTCAACTCTAGCTATATTATAATGATACAGCTATCTTCGCTGTTAATTTCGAGGTTCATTTTGCAAATAAGAGAGGGATTAATCGCCTCCTATCTTCCATCTGTCCTCTTCTGCCTTTCAGAGTATAACCATTTCCTATGTTTAATGGAACTGTATTTGAAATAATAATGACATAGACAATTTTGTTATGTATCAGCGTTAATTACTTTGGAAGGAGATCAGTTTGGTGACATGTAGATTTGTGCGCCATCTGCATGCCATTATGTCCCAATTTGGAACCTTGCAGTCTAAACTTCTTTAAGGAAATCCGATTCACGTTTTCTAGATCGATGACAATTATTTCGTTGCATTATATGTCATACAAACATGGTCCTTTATCATAAAACTTATCTGCTTTCCAACAAAGTCTTCGGGCCTGACGATTAACAACGCAGGTAAGCAAATTAACTTATATTATCCATCCGCAGTAGAGGTAATTCAGCATTGATATTTTATTTTTAACTATGCTTTACATATCCTGCTAAACCCAGCATTTAGATGTGAATTCCAACAACTTTCCTTTCTGATCAGGACTCATTATAAGTCTGATACGAAATGTGTCAGCCACGGCCTCTCAGCAAGGAAGTTTTTTAACTGAAGTAATCACTGTGGAAATCTGCGTTTTATGAATCCTTATTGTCCTTATTTTAGTTTTTCGTTATTTATTTAACCTCATCAGAAAAGAAATTTCAGACTATCTCATACATTGCACTAGGAGTTTACATGTGCAGTGCTTTTCATTACAGTTGTCTAAGTAAGCATAACATTACAGATAGAAATAATAACGATAGTAAGAACTGAAAATATGACTTGAAAAAAGATCTGTCTATACACGGATTAAAACGGAAAGTGTCAGAGCAGTAACACCCTGACCAGACTCTTATCAATCCGATAATCAAATACTATCATACCTGTTGATTAAGATTTCATCTTTATTAGAGCTACTTTCCGGTATTTTCAGTGCTGGAATTAGCTATTCCTGTAGATAAGGAATGGTTTGTCTACGCTATGGGTACTGGTGACTGGAGCTCTTCAGGTGAACAGCGCAACACAGCGTGTACAAAGTACGGGACAACCAGCTTATCACAGCCTTTCGATCTTTGAGAATGGTCGAATCACTGGCATGAGGGGCGTGAGGGTATCATACGGACAGATCGCACAGAGAGTTGACTGCAGTCGAATGACTGTAATGTAAGTAGTGAGGTGATGGTCTCAGGCCAAGAGCGTAGTAAGAGGAGTAGCTAGGGGCCCTTCCAGAAGAATTACGCTACGAGAGACTTGTAGGACTGTTCTAATGCCTCTGGCGAGTACACGACCGAAAACAACTGAAACCCGTGCAGATGCTACTCGAGGAGTATAACCACAAACCTTCGGTAACGGATTAACGCAAGCTTGGTTCAGATCTTGAGTTCTGTGCGTCATTTCCTTCTGACTTCCTAGCACAGAAAACACAGAGACCTGAAGTGTAGAACTAGAATCCAGTGGGTTATTGTGGATCATTCTGTAGTGTTCCTTTATGAGTCTCGCTTCTCTTTGCGATGGTAAGACAGATAACAGCCGGCCGGTGTGGCCGTGCGGTTCTAGGCACTTCAGTCTGGAACAGCGTGACCGCTACGGTCGCAGGTTCGAATTCTGCCTCGGGCATGGATGTGTGTGATGTCCTTAGGTTAGTTAGGTTTAAGTCGTTCTAAGTTCTAGGGGCTGATGACCACAGATGTTAAGTCCCATAGTGCTCAGAGCCATTTGAACCATTTGAACAGATAACAACGTGTCTGGAGGCGACATGGTGTAAGGTCACACGACGCTACTATTTTTCAGGAACATATCGCTCCATCTCCTGGAATCACGGTAATTGGTGAATGAGGGCTGAATAGCCACATGTGATAGGACTGGTGAACCCTGTTGTCATATCCTTCACGACCAGGATACCGAGCAGGATAATGCGAGACTTAACACAGTTGCTCACAGCAGAAACATTGTTGGGGAGTGTAGGTATCTTTGAATCGCGTACCAGGTCCCCTGATTTGTTCCCTAAAGAATATATCTAGCATGCAGTGAGATGCAAATATTTAAAGCAGCCTCCAATCAGCAATCTTAAATCCGGCTAGGTCATTCAAGAACCTGTATACTGCTCACCACGTAAGTGGTTTGAACTGAAATTCTGTGGTGTGAACTGCTAGAAAATGCCATATGTTTCAGGAACAGCAAGAAATTCCTTGAGACGACTTCAGGCGGCTTATTGCTTCCATCCCACAATGAACAGAAGAATGTATTCCGCTGGTAGTCACACCTCAACACCTCATACTGATCTTGATGGACATCAGTTCCAAGTGGTATGGAAGTAAATAAACCAATACATTCATGGAATAAACATCACAATGTTTGGTAAATATCGGACTGCTGTAACACTCCAAATTTTCATCACTGTACATAGGGCAATGTGGAATAAGAGTATGGATTACGAAATAATTGCGATAGCAGTAGCTGCTGCTGACAATAATAATAATAATAAATATGTAATAATAATAATTAATAATAATTATTATTAATAATTATTAATATTAATATTCATAATAATAATTATTATCGCTTATGTCAGCAGGCTTGCTCGACAGGGAGCTAGAATAAGATGCTGAAAACTTTGTGGTACCTAAGCCTGTCTGTAATCAAAAACAAAGTTATTAGCTTTACTATTGTTATATCTCCATTTTCATAACAAATTTAGTCAATAAGTCTTTAAGAGAGTCGAATAGAATAAAAATAAACTGCCCAGCTTTTGCCTACGATTTTGCAACAATTTCAGAGTATCTGACGGAGGCAGTTAGAAAAATAAGTCTGGAAAACGTAGCCACTAGAAATGTTCAAATTTTTAACTGAAAAAATAAAATATATTAGGAAAATTAAAAACAAAATGCACCATTATAATAGAAACACGCGTAAGTAAAATAGAATGAGTTCTTGGAAAAACTATAGAGCAGAATGTCTAGATAGATTTAGAGTAGTCGCAGGAATAAGTATAATGGACAGAGACCATGGGATACGTAAAAATATCTACGGCAAGAAATTAATCTCTAGAAATACGAAACTAAAGTACTATATAGTAGCAGTAATATCAGAAAAGGCTGGAGAGAGTAGAGATAGTCGATACACAGCTTTTTAAAATACGGGTGCTACACGTACAACAAAAGAGTCAGATTATCGAAACATCTAACGAACTAGAAAGAAACAACAGCGAAGAATTGTAAACAATAGAATACAACTATTATAATAAAGAAACCTGGGTAGAAGAAGGGAAGAGATAACATGAGGATATGATGGATGAGTGCCGGAAAACAGGTAACGACAGAGGAATAAGAGGAATTTAAATTGTCCCCGGACCTAAGTGGTGAAACTGTAGTCGGAAAAATAACAGTAAGACGTGAAGATTTCAAAATGAATACATGGCTGTAAAAAGTCGGATGTTATTAAACCGGAAGTTCTAAGACATAAAAATTCGAATGTACTGCACTAACTACGAAATGAAGAAATAGTGGAAAATATGTAACAGCAGCCATCTTCTCTGTGCTACACAGATGAATGTAGAAGCCCAGTATCAAACGTAAATTACCGCAACTGCCAGAGAGTGGGATCCGCTCACACACAGAGTTCCATTACACAGCCCACGGAATACCTTTGAAACGGTATATATTGTGGCTTCCATTTGATTAAGCAAGCAGTGTCCTATAACTCGTTAGTGGTGCGACGAATTACGCACTGCATTGCCCGCGGCGACTCTGCGTCGGCGCAGGCTTTCCATCGCGCCACTCACAGTAATTCTAATTACACCTGTACGTTATGACGTCCTTAATTGTAATAAGAAATGACGGCAGTGGGTCTGTCAAAAGTTAGTTTCGCGTTGCCCGGAGCTCAGCACAGACCTGGTTGTGGCTGGAGAGGCTTTGAGATGCATTGTGGCCACCACTCCGGCGACACGCAAAGGAGAGGAGCAACAACCCAGGCGGAGACTACTTTGCGGACTGTGGGAAAATTCTGCGGCAGCGTGGAGTGAGCTCTGTTTGCATATTCTCTGCTGTTATGAGTGCTGCGAAATAGCACTGCCAAAGCGAGCTCCCATCGTAGGAGGGGAACCAAAAATATTTAGAGACCTCAGTGAAAGACAGTATGCAATCTAATTAACGAAAGAGAAACTGGCGTTTAAAGGAGAATTTCGTCCTTTTTGTCTTACTTCTGTGTACTTAAATTATATCGCCAGGATCAGATTGCATGACGGCAGAATTAGTTAAAAATGGTGGACGGAAATAGGTGGAAGTAGTTCACAATGTGATAACTAAAGTGTGGAACTCAGAGATGGTACCTGACGAGTGGCAGGAGTCGATTCTGCTCCCAATTTTTAAGAAGGGCGACAAAATGGATTGTAGTAATTTTAGAGGGATATCGCTATTACCAGTATGTTCCAAAATTTTCCCGAATATTCTGCTATGCAGGCTTACACCATATGCAGATGAAATTGTGGGGGATTACCAAGCTGGTTTTCGGAGGAACAGATCAACTATAGACCAAATATTCACCCTGTGTCAAATTTTGGAAAAGAAATGGGAATACAATAAACCAGTTCATAATCTTTTCATAGATTTTACAAAAGCATATGATTTAGTATTGCAATCAAAATTGTACGGAATTCTTTTGGAACTTCGAATACCAAAGAAGTATGTTAGACTTATAGAAGCGAGTTTGAAAAACACTAAAGGTATGCGTGGGAAACTTGGAGTCAGAAAAATTTGTAATAAAGAACGGACTTATGCAGTGAGATGCCCTGTCTCCGCTACTTTTTAATTTAGTCCTGGAATGTATTGTACGAATGGCAGCAGATAATTCAGATAGTGTGGAGTTAAATGGAAATATTAAGATATTAGGGTATGCAGATGATCTAAACATCATTAGTGATGGGAAAGAATCTGTAACAGCAAATGTGAATGCATTAATCAAGGCTAGTGAAGATGTAGGTCTAAGGATAAGTGAAGAAAAAACTAAATACCTGGTTACTACCAGAATGCCAACAGCAGTAGATCAGGAAATGTTAAGAGTTGGAGACCTGCAGTTTGAAAAAGTGAACACATTTAAGTATCCGGACGTGGACTTCACTTCGAGAAATGAGATTGAATCTCAACTGAAGAAGAGATTACGGGCGGCAAATGCGTGCTACTTCACACTGAACAGATTACTTCTATCACGGATATTGTCTAGGAATTTAAAGATTAGAATATACAAAACTATTATTCTACCAGTTATGCTGTATGGTGTGTGAGACTTGGTCTCTCACTGTGCAAAATGAAAACCCGTTTCGAGTATTTGAAAACAAAATCTTGAAGAAAATTTTCTTAGCAAAGAGGGATGACATTAGCGGAGAGTGGCGAAAAATGCATAACGACGAGGTTCACGGACTCTATTCAAGCCCTGACAAATCAGTATTATTAAATCATGTAGGCTGCGATGGGCGGGTCACGTAGATCGAATAGATGAGGGCAGGGCAGCGCGCAGAGTACTGGTAGGGCACTTAGAGGGAAAAAGTCCTGTGGGGAGACCGAGGCGTGGATGGGAGGACAATGTGAAGGCTGATTTGAGGAGCCTAGGCATTGAAGGTGAATGGAAGGAAATAGCCCAAGACAGGGACAGATGGCGAGTAGTGGAGCAATGGGGCTTCAAGCACCAGCGACGTCACAGCCTATCTCTGACGTCACAACAACGTAATGATGACGTCACAATGATGTAATGATGACGTCATAATGATGTAATTATTATGTCACATTCACAACCTATCTATGATGTCATAATGACGTAACTATGACGTCATGATGACATAATGATGAATAACGTCATAATGACATCATGATAGTGTAATATTTTTATGATGACATACTTGGTGGACTTTTGCCAAAAGCGTTGACCTTATTTTCACATGTCTTGATACTGACCTTACATAATACGATGTCTTTAGCTCACTGCGACATCATTTTTTATGAAGTTATGATATACGTGGTGGACTTTTGCCAACAGCGTTGTCCTTATTTCCACATGTTTTGATACTGACCTTACATAATATGACGTCTTTAGCTCACTGCGATAGTGTTGACAGTGTCACAACCTACATAGCTGTATTTTGTTAAGTCATGATGATGTCATGGTGATGTACTTGATGGCACTGACCTTACATAATATTCACACACACACACACACACACACACACACACTGAAGTGACATTGAATTTTTTCATATATTCTGCATGTATAAAGAACATCAGACATGTGTAAATGACATCACTTTTCTCTAATTACACAACTCAATATGACACAACGTGCCATTGCTAATTAGCTCCATCGTAGTGCTCGAAAAGTGTATCCTAGGCGGGCAGTTATTACCAAAAGACTTGATGACTTGCATCAAGCTGATTTAGTGGAAATGAATGCATATTCTAAATACAATTCGGGTTACAAGTATATACTAACACTGATTGATGTGTACTCGAAATATGCTTGGGCAGTTGCTTTAAAGACCAAGTCTGGAGATGAAGTTACAAAAGCTATTAAGAAATTGTACAAACACAGTGAGAGAGTACCTGCATTTTTACAAACAGATTTTTGGAAAGAATTCTATAATTCAAAATTTAAAATGTTAATGATGCGACTTAACATCCATCATTATTCTACTTATTCCAATCTGAAGGCTTCAGTTGTTGAACGTTTCAACAGAACATTAGAAGGACTAATGTTTAAAGAATTTACAGCTACAGGCTATTACAGGTGGATTAACATTCTACCACATTTAATTGATAAATATAATAGAACAAAGCATTCCACAATTAAGATGCGACCTTGCGATGTTAATGATAATCACCTTTTATCCACAGTATATAATAAAATACGTACCATAGACAAATCAAAGCAGAAATTTAAGAAGGAGAGTTCGTAAGAATCAGTAAAAACAAAGCCATTTTTGATAAAGGATACACACCAAATTGGTCTACAGAAATACTGTATTTAACATAATTGGAGTCCAAGAAACAAATCCTATGACATACACTCTGCAAGATTTTGAACTAAATAATATTGCTGGTGCGTTTCATGGTCATGAATTACAAAAAAGAAAATACCCCAATACTTATCTAGTAGAGAAAGTATTGTACAGGAAAGGAAATAAAGCATTTGTGAAATGGTTAGGTTTTGATAGAAAACATAACAGTTGGATTACAGTAACATAACATGTAATTTTATTATATAAAATTACAGTTTTTTTAAAGAATTATATAAAATTACAGTTATGTTTTAAAGATATACTAAACGAACAACTGCTTCTTCAAGTTCCTAATAGTTATACCACAGATGTACACCATCAAACAACACATCAGGAATTTTAAAGCATTTACAAAAAAGGTCTGAATACAAGGAAATGAAAATAAACTTCACAGTTTTCACAGGATTCACAATTGTCTAACAGTTCACACTTGCCTGTTTTAGTATGGGTCCATCACACTCTTTACACCACACTGTTTGGCATCATTTTTTTAAGTAGTACTCTTTGTACCACTTCACCAGCAGATTTGTGTTCAATTTCGCAGTTACTGGTTGGTACCTGCCAATACCATTCAGCATACATAGAGCATGTAGTGAAGGGCAGCCTTTCTCCTCCACATTAGTTATTAGGCAGTCAGGTAAGAACTCTCTTACCCATTTCACTTTTTCAGTACCTTTAACAAGTACAGTGCAGTTTGTTGGTACCACTGATTTGATGGAGTTTAATGCACTATCCAGCGAGACTCCAACTCAATTAATGTTGTAGTGGTGATGGTTCTCTGCCAACCATTTTGCTGATTCGATATCAAGTTCGTAATACGGTGTTGTACATTGAAGAATGTAACTTCCAGAGGCAAACACTGTTCCATCATCGCACAGCATTTGGAATGCTAAGTCCTTAGGAACAAATTCATTCGCACATGTCTTGAAGCCTTGACAGTCAAAGATTACAGTATACATCTTGAAAGAAGTTTACACACACACACACACACACACACACACACACACACACACACACACACACACACACCAGAATGGTGAAGAGTGAACTGACTAATATGGTTCATAAATTTGTGGTATAAATACCATTTTAGTTTGGTTGAGGAGATAATTTACAGATAAATAAATTTAACACCTTTAGCTCATTGCAATGTCGTAAATAGCTTCCACTTTATTCCCTCTTCCAAGGGCTGGCTATATAATAAAGAGCTGAGTATTTTTAAGCAGCGTGTTGACCCTATTGTCATTAGCTCATTGCAATGTCGTAAATAGCTTCTTCTTTATTCCCTCCTCCAAGAACTGGCTATATAATAAAGAGCTGAGTATTTTTAAGCAGCTTGTTGACCCTATTGTCAACCTTTTGCATATGCTAAACATTTCGTTAGGCAATAGACTGATACCACTTATCGATTAATTATGAGTTGCTGGTTGGAACTAAGACCACCAGCACGCTGACCTATGAATAACGTTTTCAAAGAGCGTTTCTCAATGGAGTTAACAAATCATTACTTTTATTGACCTATGTAGATAACCCTATGCTTGTGGTAAACATTTCGCCAGCCAAGAGACCAGTATTGCACATCGTTTATTTAGCAGATACTGGGTGTAATTAAGACTACTAGCTCGCTGACCTATGGATAACCCTTTGCGTGTGGTAAAATTTCATCAGCCAGCAGGCTGACGTCACAGTCCAAGATGCTGACCTGATGGATAATCTGTAAACATTTCGTCAGCCAACTGGCCGGTATCAAATCGATTAATTAGCAGGCTTTCTGTTATAATTAAGACTGCTAGACTGTTGACCTATGGATAACCCTTTGCATGCGGTAAAATTTTATCAGACAGACCAGAATCGCATATCGTTTAATTAGCAGACACTGGGAGTAATTATGGCACCAACTCGCTGACCTATGGATAACCCTTTGCATGGGGTAAAATTTCATCAGCCAGCAAGCTTAGGTCAAAATTCAAGCTGTTGACCTGATGGATAATCTGTAAACGTTTCGTTTGCCAACTGGCTGGTATCACATCGATTAATTAGCTGGCTTTCAGTTATAATTAAGACTGCTAGATTGTTGACCTATGGATAACCCTCTGCATGGGACACAAATTTCATCAGCCTGCAGGCTGATGTCACATTTCAGCACGTTGACCTAATGGATAACCTTTTAGTTTTGTAGAAGCTGCAAAGCATTACATCTTCTAACCTTCTGGATAACCATTTAAGTAAAAAAAGTGGAACTTTAGAGATATCCTGGTGGAGTGTGTATATAAGCTCATTCACAGATCAGAGAAGTTAGAGTTCTACAAGTCAATAGCTGTGTTATTGATCTTGCTGCAAAGACCTACCAAAATGTAAGTATATGTTATTGCTTTAAGCATAGTTAAGCATCAACATAAACATGAAATAGTTTATATTGTATTGTGGAATTAGAAAGCACAAAAGTCTTTCTTCCTACTCGGTTCTCTAAGATAAGCGATGAAGATTTGGAGTACCTCAACAGTGGAAAAGTTCATTTAACATATACTGGAAGAGTTGAGGAAAATAATATGGACATAATTAGTTTTTGTGTGGACTAAGAAGAGTGTTTATAGAGTGTTTTATAGTGTGTTTTGTAGAGTGTTTTATAGTGTGACTAATTACTTTGTGTTTAGAAAGAAGAAAAAAGTCTTTAGAATTTAATAAAGTATGTGCACATGGGAATGTGAAGGTTGTAGATGTTAACAGTTTTGTGGATGATGGATGTGATAGAAAACTTAAAGATGAGGATACACTCAACTTCAGATTTAGATTACACAGTGTCAGTAACAATTTTTTAGAATATAAAAGGCTTCTGGAAGAAGTAATTTTGAAAGAAATAAGTGACAAGTTCTGTAAAGGTGAGCATTACTTAGCTTCTCTGAGATACAGCAAACTCCAGTGTACTTATGAGACTGAACTTTTCGTATTCAATCCAAAAGAACTTGGAGTACACTACTTCAAAGAATTGTTATATATATTACAGACATCTTCGATATCAGATTCTGTGTTCTGTAGATATGACCAATGTGAAGCAGAGTATCATTTGAAAACGGATTTCTCAAACAGAGAAATCAAGTGTGTATATTCAAATTGTAAGCAATTACTTCTCGGTACAGATAGACTGTACAAACTGTGGGGGCATGGCTACTAGTGCTCTACCGCAAAAGCGAAGAAGTGAGGAAGCAGATGTAGAATTGGAATGGACTGATAGACAATCAGCATTCCGAAAACGTATTTGTACTGGTGAAATATATAATCACAACATTCAAGACCCACGACTTTTTTTGGAAAGGTGTTTTCCATTGTTTAAAACAAATGTTGAAACAAAACATCAGGCTTTGAAAATCAGTTGTTCTCTTTTGTGCATATTCCTCTCACCAATATCTGCTGAGGGAAAGGAAATTTATATTTCTTCTAAAAATAAAGAGTTTTTTATTTCTGATGATATATATGCATGGTACACAGAACATGTTGTGGAGGCAATCATGAAAAAATTTTATTCATTTCAAGAGAGAGATTCAGGTTTAGCATTAAAGGAAATTGTAATGCTTTGTGTAAATCTTAATGTAAATAAAGGCTTTCGAGTTGGGAGGAATCATGAATTGCCTGATGTAATTACAGACAAGAGAGCGGTAGTTAGCATACATAGTAGTGATAATGAATATTTTAAATGGGCAGTGTTATGTGCTTTGTATCCAGTGAAACAGAATAAATATAAGTTGTCTAATTATAAAAAATTTGAAAATGAACTTAATTTTACTGGAATTCCATTTCCAATGGAGTTTAAATATCTTACTCAATTCGAGAGGCAGAATCCAGGTATATCAGTTAATGTCTATGGAATTCAGTATGATAATGGTGATTGGATGGTTGCAAGGAAAAATATTACTCAAAATAAAGAGTTTAATTTTGTACCTATACATATAAGCAAACAAAGATATAATAGGCATGCAAATTTATTAGTACTTCAAACTGATTTTTCTAATATTTATCACTTCTACTGCATAACCAATCTATCTCGTTTGATGAGATCTTCACTAACAAGCCATAAAGAATCGATTGACTTCTGTGAAAGATGTTTGTGTTACTTTTATACAGAGGATAAACTGAAGGTGCATTTGGAAGATTGTATTAAATTTCAGGCTGTGTAATGCCAAGTAAAGAAACTAAAACTATACAATTTCAAAACTACTGCAATAAGGAAAAGGTACCATTTGTTATTTATGGTGATATTGAATGTATGTTACAACCTCTCACAACATGTTCTCAAAGTAGTGAGAGATCTCATTCAGAACCTGTTCATGTTCATGTTCCATACAGTGTTGCAATGTATGTGCATTGTACTCATGATGAAAAATATTCCAATTTTTACTTGTATAGATGGTTAGATTGTATGAAGTGGTTTACTGATAATCTAAATGCAATTTCGGATAATATATTACAGTACTTTAAGAATAAAAAGCTATTACAGACGAATGATCAGGACAAAGAATTCTTTGAAAACGCTAAAACATGCCATATATGTAAAAAACACTTCCTTGCAACTGATGTAAGAGTCAAGGATCATTGTCATTTTACTGGAAAATTTCGTGGAGCAGCACATTAATCTTGTAATTTAAATTATAAGCCTAGTGTGATAGTACCAGTAATATTCCATAACTTAACGAACTATGATGCTCACTTTCTTATAAAAGATTTATGTGAATGCAAGGTATCTGATGAGGAGAAAGAAATTTCAAAAAAGAATGAAAGCCGTGTCACCTTAATACCTACAAATATTGAAAAATACAGGTCATTTACAAAATATGTGAAAAAAGGAATAGGTGATAGATCATTTGGCTTCATTAAATACCGATTTATAGACTCTCTAAATTTTTTAGCTTGTTCATTAGAAAAATGTCTCATGTATGGATAAATGCTCTTTACAATTAACAAGAAAATATTTTAATGATGAAAATCAGTTCAGTTTAGTATGTCAGAAAGGTATATTCCCATTTGAGTATATCACTGATGAAATGAAATTGCAAGAAACAAAACTACCACAGAGAGAACATTTCCAAAGTCTTCTAACTGGTGAAACTGTATCACACTTAGAGTATAAATGTGCATATGATGTATGGGCTCTTTTTAAATGTAAAACTATTGGAGATTATTCAGATGTATACTTAAAATCTGATGATCTATTGCTAGCAGATGTATTTGAAAATTTCAGAAAATTATGTCTTGATACATATAAATTAGATCCTGCACATTATGTAACATCACCAGGTTTAGCTTGGGATGCTCTTCTTAAATCTACAAATGTAATATTGGAGTTAATTACAGATGTAACCCAATTACAATTTGTTGAAAGAGGAATCAGAGGAGGTATTGTTCATTGCTCACACAGACATGCTGTAGCTAATAACAAGTATATGAAGAGTTATGATTCTTCTAAGGAAGAATCATTCATTGGATATTTTGATGTAAATAATCTGTATGGGTGGGCAATGATGCAATACTTACCTGTTGGTAATTTTAAGTGGTTAACAGCAGATGAGGTACAAACATTCAATGTAATGAATGTATTGGATGAAGCTGATGTTGGATACATATTAGAAGTTGATCTGAAGTATCCCAAAAAATGTTATGACCAACATCAAGATTTTCCTTTGTGCCCCGAGAAAATGAAATCTCCTAAGAGTAATAGTAAAGCCCCACCTAGATTAATGTGTACACTTTATGATAAAACGAAATATGTTTTACATTACAGAAATCTTAAACAAAGCCTCTCTTTAGGTCTTGAATTAGAAAAGATTCACAGAATTCTATCATTTTCTCAGAAGGCATGGATGAAACCATATATTGAAATCAACAGAAGAAAAAGGATTCAAGCTTAAAAACGATTTTGAAAAAAACTTTTTTAAGTTAATGAATAATAGTACCTTTGGTAAGACTATGCAAAATGTAAGAAAAATGCGAGATGTTCGATTGGTAACCTCATGGATTGGTAGGTATGGTGCAGCAGCATATATTGCCTAACCAAATTTTAAGAAGAGGGTTATTTTCGATGAATCTTTAGTTGCTATAGAAATGGCAAAAACATCAGTAGTATTTGATAAACCGATTGCGGTAGGAATGACAATCCTTGACATTTCTAAAACAAGTATGTTTAACTTCCATTATAGTTATATGTTGAAAAAGTATCCTCTACAAAAAGTGAAAATGTACTATACTGATACTGACAGCTTTGTATATCTTACATCTACAAGTGATTTGTAAAGTGATATCAGACCTGACATTAATTGTATGTTTGATACCTCTGAATATTCATCTGAAAATAGATATAATATTCCAATATGTAACAAATGTGTAATTGGTTTAATGAAAGATGAATTTAATGGAGAGATTGTAACTGAATTTATTGGTCGCAGAGCAAAAATGTATGTAATAGATACTGATTCTCATTCTACTATAAAGAAGGCGAAAGGTGTGAAACGTGCATCTCTGAAGCAAATAAGTATTAATGACTATCGTAGTTACATATTGGATAATGTACCAAAAATGACTACACAATGCACTATTCAATCTAATTCTCACATAGTACACACTAAAGAAAATTAGCATTAACATACGATGATGATAAAAGGTATGTGTAAAAAAATGGTGTATATACATTACCATGGGGACATTATAGGATAGAAAAACTTTCTGATGTATAGCACAATATGTCATTATCAAAACTTGTGATATGTAAAATGTATACTTATAAAGTTAATAAAAATAGTAAGTCTATATAAGTTCTTCAGTATTTTATTAAAAAAATAAACCTTATCACTTACATTCACATTTAACAATTATCTCTAACATCATTGGCATGAAGTCGATAACAATATTGGTAACATTTTAAATATTCATCATCTTGCATACATTGTGGTAACAGTTTAAAGATTTGTGGAACCGAGATTAACTTAGGTAAGAGCTTGACAGGAAATAGATAATAATCTAAACCATTTATATTCTGAGGTTGTCCCAGTTTTTGATATATTCTAAATATAGTTTTACAAACATTTATTGACTTTAACCATTGAAACACCATAAAAACGTCGCACTCATCTTCTTGGAAACATAATCTTCAAGTTGTATGAGATTTAAGTCATCTGGAATAACATTCTTCAAGCACCATAGAATTTCCATTTGCAGATGATTTCTAGAGTATGCAATTGTTTTACACTCTCTGTGCACTAGAAGCAAGGTTCTTATAAGACTTTCCAGTGTACTTGCTGAATAAGGTACAGTATGAACACTTAATATTTTTTCTGCATCCTCAATCAAGTTCACCATTAAACAAGTCACAATATTGTGTCTTGATTCAATGATTATTACCTTATTCATTTTGATTCAGTCTGTTACAAGAGCGGTACTAACAGTTGAATATAACTTTATAAGCTTATATCTGCACACGTTTTATGACGCGGTTGGTAGTGGGGTTCATATCAATAATAACATCATGTATTACAAGACAGTATGCCATTGTGTTTCTTTTAAAAGGATTCTTTGTTTCTATCTCAATCTTCATATCTATTATGCAGGATTTTATTGATTCATTTTGATGTGAACAATCAATAACAAATATGGGGTTGTTATGGAATTCAATTGGACTGAAAAGTGGTTTACTTAATCCATTATGAATATAATATGAAGGCTGAAATCTTGAATATAAATCATATGCTTGAGCCAATGTTTTGGTTTCAAAATCACGTAGAAAGTTTTCTTCTGGATATCGCACAGAATTTAAATACACTTTCAAATTTGTTATATCTACACTATCAAATATACTAGAATCTTTGTCATAGGCTTCCCTATCAACTTGAAAACCCAAAATTACATATGTAGCAGTTTCCAGATGTGTTGTGAACTTAATTTGCCAGGACCAAAAATTAATCTCTGGTGCTATGCTTTCTATTAAATCCCAATGACGAAAGGCAAGTCTTAAACTTCTATCATTTTTCAAAATATTCCACAATGGAATTTGAGTTTTATCTGCTACATGCACATGAGGCATTTCCCACCACACTTTTTCCAGTATTATTTGCACATCCGGATCTGATTTAGTTGCTAATACAGACGATTTATCATTCCTGTTACGAATTAAAACTAATTCATGTCGTGCATTGAGTATAATTTTTTTTATAATCTTCACAAAAGCCAAATATCATTTTCAAAGGAATACAGAAGTTGAAATGACCTTTACTATCTACAAGTTCTTTGATGTTTGCAACTGAGCCCCATCCTGCATTTAACAGTATATTGGAATGATCAGGTGTAAAAGATGCAGTTCCCTTCAGAAGTGTAGTAATTCCAGGATTACGAACATGGTCAACAACTTCATTATTAAGACGATATTGAAGTTCTGAAAATAAGAAAAGTGCACAGTTTTTGCCTAAATTAGCATCAGTTGCCTTAGTTTTAGCAGTATTTACTATTTTTCCTTCAATGAATAATCTACTTTCTGAAGGTAATAAGTAACTGTTTTCATTTTGAATGACAATTGATACTGAATCATTATACCCAAATACTGATTGACCATAAGGTTTGTATGCATGGTTCTCAATTCGATGAATTGAATCATCGAAAGTAATGTTTTCACGAACATTCAAAATACTGCTCATCATTCCTTTTTCACTGTTTAGCAATCCGTGCAGAAGTGTTGTTACCATCTATGGTGTTAGAGTATTTATACTAATCTGTACCCTAATGACTTCAACAGCTGTTTACTGTATATAGTTAAAAGCTTTTTTTTAGTTTTTCTTACTTTTTTGATAGTGACACCACTTCCATTACTAAAATTACAGTTCTCCTTATACACAATTCCCATTACTTAATTCGTCTCAAGTGAAGTCTAACAGTTATTTCGTCTTCATCTAGTGGTACAACTTGCCCGTCTTGGTCACAAATAGGTATTATCAAATCTGTTATGTATCTTGTAATGACTGGCGTATAAATGGGTGAATTTGGTGTTTCCACAATCTTATATCCTGGAGCTACTGTTGGCCAAAACTGGTGAATAACATGAGAAGGTTCACCATTAATATAGGAACCGCCTGATATATTACATTCTATATTTAAAACATTTATGTTCTGAATATTCACAGAATGGTTAGCTGTTGATATAATGCTATAATCTTTATTGCCTTTAATCACTCCTTTTGTAAATCCTAGGAGGGATCCAAGATTGTTATTTAAATCAAAGTTTAGTGTAACATCGTGCTTTATTTTGCATCGATTAAGATGTTTATCATAATCAAAGTCAAGAAAAATTTTGAGAAATGAACTTGCTAATTTTGCATTATATTCATCTGTTTGTATTAACAGTTCAGAGAAAATATCTTGCAATTCGTAGGAACCAGTTGGAATGACAAACTTCTGGAATATTTCATTATGTTTAGAAAAATAGAAATTGCAATTCTGTGGAGTAACATTAGGTATCGAATTGTATGAAAAATAGTTCAGAAGCGCTATTTCATAGACACCATTTGATACGTCCAATGCTGGATTAAATTTTGTTACCAGCACTGATTTTTTTCCACTAACAATTAATGTCTTACCTTGTCCAATATCCATTGTGTGAATGCATATGTATGTACACTTGTAGCTCCTTTTATTCTTTACAAAGAAATTTCAAACTCAGGTGACCACAATTGTAACTATTAATTGCTTGAAAGGTATTGTAATTATATTTAAAAGTGCAATGATTTAAATATTTTAAGATTTCATAAGGTGGTGGTAGATTACCAAAGCTATCAAAGTAGTAGACAGTATCATTCTTCTTTTTGTATGCAACCCAGTGTGATCCAGGCTCTTTTGAAGTGTTCAAGTTCACAATTGCACTTTCAAATTTTTTTGCTGTTTTAGGTAATGTGTCTCTCATGAAAACACCTGATAAATTAGGTATTTTCAACTTTTTTGCATAGAATCTCAAATCGATATTTGTAAGAGGTCGATCTGGTAAGATCAACTGAATTTTTGTTTAGTTCCTCTATTTAGATTAAGTCCCATACCATTCTTTTTGTATGGGGTTAAATAAAGGCCATTACCCTTTTGCAAAGCTATAGCTTCAATCTTTCTATTATGTTGTTGCATCTCTGCCAACTGCTTACGGGCACTTTTTGCATCATTAACTGTTTTAGCTATACCAGAGGCTCCACCTGCAAGACTTCCAATAGCAGAAAGAGCTGCAAAAATTGGTATAAGAGGTAAAGCACCACCTGTTTTTGGAATAGGTATGAAACGAGTCTTATTCTTTTGTAAATTTTCGACTCCTGTCTTTCGAACACTGTCTACCGCTATTTTATGAGCAATCTTAGCTGTACTAAGAAGATTCCCATTCTTCTTTAATCCCTTCATAGCTCTACCTACCTTTGTAATAACCTTCTTCAATGTGTCTTTCTTCCTCCTTGAAGTATATTTTGCACCCATCCCCAATTTAACTTTTGCTTTCATTGTTCCTGCAACTCCCAATGCCGCCAGTTTCTCACCAAGCTTTGCGGATTTTGCTTTAACACGTTCCCAAGCTTTCTTTGCTAACATTTCATCAGCTTCATGTCTTTGTGAAAGATTATCTGGAAATGTGGCGTATGCTATGTCATGCTCTTTATATGCATCATCTAGTGGATTGATACCACGATCACCACATTGTAATCTCTTCTGTAGTTTGGTACCTGGGCCACAATAATTGTATCCTGGTAGGTGCAATTCTATAGGGAGTTTGTTAATAGCTGTGTTTAAAATACCTCTGCCAACCTTCCTCTGAGCGTGTCTAGCCATTAAATGATTAGGTTGGTAGGAAAAATCTACTTTTATATACATTACACCAAGCATCTGTAACACTTTTAACCAACATGCGCTTGAAGAAACATGTACTCCAACTACCAGTTACAAATATTTCATTTGATAATGCAGATGGTAAGAGGAAGAAACATGGTGATTTGTTACCAGATACTGTGCAATGCATTATTTGCAGTCCCTCAAATTGTGGAAAAACTAACGTTGTAGTGAATCTTCTGATTCATGAAAATGGTCTAAAATTTCAGAATCTTTATATACAGTATATTCAAAATCGTTGCAACAAGCGAAGTATAAATTTCTCACACACATATAATCTAGGCTTGAAGGGATCAAATTCTTTACATTTTCAAACAATGAAGATGTTATTTTACCTGATAAAGCTTTACCATTTTCAGTTTTTGTTTTTGATGATGTTATATGCGACAAACAGGACAACATAAGGGCTTATTTTTGCATGGGGCGACATTATGATATTGACTGCCTTTACCTATGTCAGACATACAGCCGGATCCCAAAGCAACTGATTAGAGATAATGCTAACATGATTATCTATTCAAACAAGATGAGCATAATTTAAGGCATGTATACAATGATCATGTTAATACAGTTATGGATTATGCTCAATTTCTAAACTTGTGTAAACAAGTTTGGGATAGTGAACCACATAGTTTCTTAGTTATCAGCAAAGATGATAAAATTCACAATGGACGTTATCGCAAGAAGTTTGATGAGTACTTTTGCATTTAAGAAGACTTCGCATTACTTTTATTTTAGTTTGCACAATGCAGTCCTCGGGAAATGTTCAGCTTGTTCTCTCTGAACCACAAGCAGTGAATGATGTAGCTACAAAGCAATATGTTGACAATTTCTTAGCTTCAATCAGTAAATGGATTCCACAGCTAAAATCATTCAGTATACTACATCTTTCACATGATGCAGTCAACTTTGGAAACAAACGTGTTTCAGGTTTGCGAGATCCACTGGAGAACAGTGATGCATCTACCAAAAAGTATGTTGATAGTTCCATAACTAGTCTTAGAAGGTTTGTTGACAACATAGTTACCTGGAACAAACTTAATGTTGTTTTAAGTGCATTCGATGTCTTAAGTGATTCTATCAGACTTAACTCGAAATGCATTAGCAACCTTTCTTCTCCTAAGGAAAATAATGATGCTAGCACAAAGAAATATGTGGATGATTCATTTATACAGCTTAAGAAGCAGTTTGAGCAAAAAATGGACTTGAAAAACAAGAGCTCCTTAGAGTCAGATGATAGAACCAATGTCATGCGACTTAAAGGTAAACGAATAAGTGGGGTCATAGATCCATTAATATCAAGTGATGTGGCTACAAAGGGTTATGTGGATGGAAAATATAATCAGTTAGAAGTAAAAATCAGACCACTTGTCGATTCCTATAAGATTCCTCAGAATGATTTACTACTGAATAATTTATCAGTCGGGGAAGGTGTTCTTGATATAAACAATATGAGAATTTAAAATGTTTTGGATCCAATTAATATGTATGATGCTGTTAATAAGAAATATGGTGAAAATATTGTAAAAATACCGATTATAAAGTAACATCTATGTTAGAAAATAAGAATAATATCCGAGTTAAAATGTCACACCCTAATATAAATATGTTAGATCTCTTTGATGTAACAGATCGAGTGTTTGATATACAACATAAGCGTCTTGTAAATTTGCGAGAACCAATAATAGAAACTGATGCAGCTAACAAAGCATCTGTAGATAAAACACTCTCTAAAGTAAGTCAGAAATTCATTTTACGCATAGATAGCATACCTTCCACAAATCCTAATTCTATACAATATTTGTTACATAATGGGAAGTATGAATATGATATTCCTTATACAGGAACTATGAAACTATGCTCAGCATCACCTGATTTGGAAGTGATTACATTTGTACACAATGGCAAGGAAACTGAGCTTGCGTTAAATGTACCTTTAAGTGTGAAGGAAGGAGATAAATTCAATTTTAAACAACCGCACCCATTTCAATTGGGAAATTATGGTCTTCATGTGGAATTTGAATATGAGGTAATATAAATATGCTGTAATTTGACTATATTTCTCAGATGAGATGTAACCTTAGTACCTGTTTCAATCATTATCTAGTGCCAACCATACAAATAACTTGAAATGCTTCAACAGGCCGTAAACTGCAATATAAAATTGAAAAGGCAAATTATGTCTGCTAGAAGTAATATACGTAAAAAAATTTTATCCCTTAAGGAAAAAGAGATTAAAAGAAAAAAACAATTGGAGGAAGAATTGAAGCCAGTTTCTGATCCTCTGAGAGAACTTGTTTCTATTAGTAAAAGAGAAAAACTTTCATATCCTACATTTACAGCATCTCATTATAAAGAGGAAGTGAAACCAGAAAATTTTATTTCACCCGATGTTATATCATCCGATCAAGAGGAAAAAGTGGAAGATGATGAGAAACCAGGTATTCTCACTTCACCTGATGAGACATTAGTATCATCAATATTAAGGCAAATTCCTCCTAAAGAACGTGATGAAGTGTATGGTATGAGATACGACCTCCATAATGGGTGGATGATAGGGAATGAAAAAGTGGTAATTGATGGAGCGGATATAATCATTAATGATGTAACATACAATGGTTCAAAAGGATTATATAATCTACTTCTTAGAAAAAAACCTTTAGCTAGAAGCTATACCAAATCTGATCTTCTTACGTATGCAAAAATTTTAAAAGCTACCAATGCCCATAAGAAAGGTTATTCTGCTCATAAACCAGTTTATATTAATAACGGTATAAAATATAAAACAATCATATGACGCATTCTTCATTTAAATCGGTCTGATGTAAGCGAAGTTCGAAAATCATCTCGAGCAAATTTACTAAAAGCACATCATCAGCTAAGTGAGGAAACTTTGGAAAGTGAACCTAGTATTCATAGTGGTAAAGGAATTACTGTAGATGAGAAAGAAACAGAAGGTAATGTTCCAGAAGTAAAACAGTGGAAGACACATAGCAGCAATTTACCTCCTGATTATGTGTACTGGGATGACCCAAATGAACTTGTTGAACGTCTTTTCTTTTTGCATGGGTCAAAAGCAGCAGGTAATTCATCACATGACAATGAGATTATTTCTATTGAAGAAGAATTACGAGAAGCTGGAATAATTATGTAAGAGTTGGTTATCTAATCATTAGAATATATAAAGAGCAAATAACAAGTCAGTAACCGCATAACACATGTGCACTAAGAATTGTAAGCAGGCTACATACACAATGTACCCTACATTTGCTGAGCGTCTAAAGACTTTTGAGAATGGTAACTGGCCCGTCGACTTTTTGAAGCCTGAAGACCTAGCAGAGATGGGCTTCTATAGACCAAATCACAACAGTAACGATGATACTGTAAAATGTATGTATTGTAACATTGAGGAGAGTAACTGGCAATTTGATGACATACCATTTCTGAGACATATATGTCCTGCATCATACCATCTTGCTGGTATCAACACATGTTGTCCTTGTTGTACAGTTAAAAAACTCTCTTTGATGCATACAGCACAACCAGCATGGCCTCAGTATTGCTGTCAACAAGTATGTCAACAGTCCTTCCATGATTGGCCCTCGTATATCCCAGTAAAGGCTGAAGAACTGGCTGAAGCAGGTTTCTTCTACTCTGGTACTGCTGATCACACGACCTGCTTCTACTGTGGTGGCACACTGTATGATTGGGTTGATGGTGATGATCCATGGTGTGAACACTATCGCTGGTTCCCTCATTGCATGTATTTATGGTTGAAAAATAAACCTGATCTGGCAGATGATGAAGTAGATTTAAGTAAAAGTGTAAACTAAATTAATCACATTTTGTAACAAAATTATTTTTTTTTACATTAAATGATATCTGAATAAACATATAAGCTTGTTTTTATTGCACACCTTGTGTGCGTGCGTGTGTGTGTGTTTGTGAGTGTGTGTGTGTGTGTGTGTGTGTGTGTGTGTGTGTGTGTGTGTGTGTGTGTGTGTGTGAATATTACGTAAGGTTAGTGCCATCAAGTACATCACCATGCCATCATCATGACTTAACAAGATATAGCTATGTAGGTTATGGCACTGTCAACACTATCATAGTGAGCTAAAGACGTCATATTATGTAAGGTCAGTATCAAAACATGTGGAAATAAGGTCAATGCTGTTGGCAAAAGTCCACCAAGTATATCATAACTTCATAAAAAAATGGTCACAGTGAGCTAAAGATGTCATATTATGTAACGTCAGTATCAAAACATGCGGAAATAAGCATGACGTCATTATGACGTCATAGTTACGTCATTATGACGTCATAGATAGGTTGTGAATGTGATGTCATAATCACATCATTATGACGTCATCATTACGTCATTGTGACGTCATCATTACGTTGTTGTGACGTCAGGCTGTGACGTCGCTGGTGCTTGAAGCCCCATTGCTCCACTACTATGGCGAAAATACGTTGCTGCGGTAATGGACTCTCGAGTCCAGTATGACTTATGAGTAAGTAAGTAAGTAAGTACATACACCGGTGAGCCAATACAAGCTTACTAGCTTGTTTGTCCGTCTTTGGAACGAAATACATCACTAATTCTGCGTATCAGGGATTCGACAGTTCATTGGTAGATTTGTGGAGGTATGTGGCATTAGATGTCTACGCACAGGTCGGGAAATTGCCCAGTAGCGACACAGATAGGTTCCATGGGATTGACATCAGGCGAACTTGGTCGCCGAGATGTCAGCATGAGTTCACTATAATGATCCTCAAACCACTGTAGTACGGTTCCGGCTCATGACATCAAACATGAAAGGATGTAGGGTGTTCACAGCTGTTAGAGCGTCTTCGATTACTACCACAGGTCCCATGTAACCGCAGAGGGATGTCTCCAGCAGCATAATACTGCTCCTGCCAGCCTGCGTCGGTGTTGCGCTACACGTTTCGAGCCGCCGTTCACCTCAATGACGGCGCTTGTGGAGACAACCATAGACTTAGTGTAAGAAAAATGTGATTCACCCGAAGAGCCGACACGTTTCCATTGATCTACGGTAGTTTCCTGATGGTCTTGTGCCCACTGCAATCATAATTGATGATGTCGTAGAGACAACATGTGAACACGTAGGGGTGGTCCACTCCATGTTCAGCACTGAACGATGAACGGCGTGTCCGAAAAATTCGTGCATGCACCATCATTGTGCCCTTTCGGCAGAGATACCACAAATCATTTACCCTACTTTAAAGAGCAGACAAGCCACTGAACACCATGTTCTGGGAAGAGTCGTGGGTGTCCAACCATTTAGCGCCAAGTGATAGTTCCGCTGTCCTTCTACCTCTTTCCGTAGATGCTCACGACAGTAGCACGTGAACATTCGATCAGCTTTGCTGTTTTCGAGATACTCGTTCACAGGCTCTGCGTAATTATAATCTGCCCTTAGTTAAAGTCGCTTATCTCAATGGATTTCACTATTCGCTAGTGTGATCCTCTGTCCATGTCTGCTCGCCTTACATACTTTTCACACAGTGTGGGCTTTCACAGCCGGTGTTGTCTTCCATTGAAACTTCCGGGCTGAGAGGCCGTGGTCGATGTATAAAATTTCCACCTGACGTTTCGTTTCCATCTGCGGGAGACGAAACGTCAGGTGGAAATTTTATACATCGACCACGGCCTCTCAGCCCGGAAGTTTCAACTGATGACATACCTTTGTTATCGCGTGACGTGCTCGCAAAGCCACCACGGAGCGTCGAACGTAAAGGTGTGCAGTGCTCATAATCATCTTGGGTATAAATAACCGCTTCAACCGTATTTAGTCCTTTACGTCACTACCGGTTTCGTGGCATTAAAATCCACATCTGCATCCGAACATAAAGTATGACAAAAAAATTAGAGCGAATAAGCTCGGAACCTTTTTACTTAACATTCGTTGTCCCTCAGAACAAAACAACGCTAAAAGGCGATGCGTCATAGAATAAAACTGCCGGATTCCATTATAGTGGACGGGTCCATTTCTGCGATCTATACGAAATTGCGAACAGGTGACGGGGTCACGTACTCTGTCCTAGTCTCCACTATATAGGAATGAGGCTGTATTAATCTACGACGTACCGCGTTTCAACGGTGTTTTCTTCTGACGGACAACGAATGTAGGGTAAAAGGGTTCCGAGATTTTCCGCTCTAATGTTTTACTCACATGTTCACCTGAAGTTGTGGCTTCTAGGGACATGAAACCATGAACCAATAATAAAAGACGAAATACAACTGAAGCAGTTATTAACACCCAACGTGACTACTCATAATTGTGGTTGCCCTGCCTACAAGGTAGTCTGCGGCGGTCATAACGTTTTGGCTTATCAGTGTATGAAATACACAACATGAAATTTGGGTGACTCGTGCCGCACAGTACAGGAGGTAACAGACGTTTCAAATCGTCATCTATCACGTACTGCTTTGGTTCAGATGTCTCTGAGCACTATGGGACTTAACATCTTTGGTCATCAGCCCCCTAGAACTTTGAACTACTTAAACCTAACTAACCTAAGGACATCACACACATCCATGCCCGAGGCAGGATTCGAACCTGCGACCGTTGCGGTCGCGCGGTTCCAGACTGAAGCGCCTGGAACCGCTCGGCCACACCGGCTTTGTTTTCTGTTTAGTGTTGAAAGACTACTGCACGAAGGGGAGCGGTTCAAAAATGGTTCAAATGGCTCTGAGCACTATGGGACTCAACATCTGTGGTCATCAGTCCCCTAGAACTTAGAACTACTTAAACCTAACTAACCTAAGGACATCACACACATCCATGCCCGAGGCAGGATTCGAACCTGCGACCGTAGCAGCCGCGCGGTTCCGGACTGCGCGCCTAGAACCGCTAGACCACCGCGGCCGGCGAAGGGGAGCGTCTTTCATTCATAATCAAAACTTCTTTGCCGGGTTCGAAACCCACCGCTGCTAAAATTTTGACTAATAATCAGCATTGGCGGCCGAAGACTTCCGGCATAAGAAGTACCCCTCATTCTGCCAACGGCCTTGTCAAAGAAGGCTGAGGAGCGGACAGAGGATCAGGGCACTCTCTTGTCCTAGGGGTGGGAAACTGCCCCAAAAAACGGAAGAATCAGCAGTGATCAACGGCATGAGGATGCAGAAGGCAATGCAAACGACTGCATTAAAGACACGTAACGTGTATCCACAGGACATGTGGCCTACAATTGAAGAAGTGTCACGATGATCTCTCCATTGGCAAAAGATTCCGGAATAGTCCCCCATTCGGATCTCCAGGAGGGGACTGCCAAGGGGGAGGTTACCATGAGAAAACGATTGAATAATCAACGGGAGGATAACGTTCTACAAGTTGGGGCGTGGAATGTGAGAAGCTTGAACATGATAGGGAAACTAGAAAACCTGAAAAGGGAAATGCAAAGGCTCAATCTAGATATAGTAGGGGTCAGTGAGGTGAAGTGGAAACAAGACAAGGTTTTTTGGTCAGATGAGTATAGGGTAATATCAACAGCAGCAGAAAATGGTATAAGAGGTATAGGATTCGTTATGAATAGGAAGGCAGGGCAGAGAGTGTATTATTGTGAACAGTTCAGTGATAGGGTTGTTCTTATTAGAATCGACAACAAACCAACACCGAGAACGATAGTTCAGGTATACATGCCGACGTTGCAAGCTGAACATGAAGAGATAAAGTGTATGAAGATAAAAGGGTAATACAGTATGTAAAGGGATATGTAAAGGGATATGAAAATCTAATAGTCATGGGAGACTGGAATGTAGTTGGAGGGGAAGGATTAGAAGAAAAGGTTACAGGAGAATATGGGCTTGTGACAAGGAATAAGGGAGGAGAAAGACTAATTGAGCTCTGTAACAAGTTTCAGCTAGTAATACCGAATACTCTGTTCAAAAATCATAAGAGAAGGAGGTTTACTTGGAAACGACCAGGTGACATGGGAAGATTTCAGTTAGATTACATCATTGTCAAACGGAGATTCCGAAATCAGATACTGGATTGTAGGGCGTACCCAGGAGCAGACATAGAGTCTGATCACAATATAGTAGTGACGAAGAGTAGGCTGAAGTTTAAGACATTGGTCAGGAAGAACCAATACGCAAAGAAGTGGGATACGGAAGTACTAAGGAATGACAAGATACGGTTGAAGTTCTATAAGGCTATAGATACAGTAATAAGGAATCTCCCAGTTGAAGAGCAATGGACATTGTAACCTCCCCACAAAAATTTAAAAATTGTAATTAAAAATAATTATTATGGATAGCGATTCTAATTTTTGTGTGACCTCAGAACAAAACTGGTTCCCATTTAATGTACCCACAAAATTCTTTTCTCATTTAATGTAAGCACGAAACAGAAAAATTCCTAAGCCTCATAATAAAAAAATAAATTCAGTAACCTGGTAAAATTTGGACGACAGCAGTGCTGCGTCGTGACCCTGTAAGATCATTCTGAATAAAAAGCAAAAATTCTTACCGTAACAAAAACGGCGAATATATCTGCTCTTACTTAACATTTTTCCGGCACAGCTCCGTGCAATGCTGGCCTATACATTTGTGATTTGTGAAAGGAAGCAACAGATTTTTTTAAAATGAATGCTTTTTTTTAAAAAATATTACTCTACATTACCAAAATTATTATTAGGACATTTTTAAAACATTTGGATGACAGTCAGAAACATTACTAGATATGCGCAATGCTGCTTCTTTACCTTATACAATAATACTCCATCTCCAGATACCCAACCAGGGCAGACTGCAGACAAGCGCAGACAACCTCAGACAAGCGACTAGCAACAACTAACTGCTACAGTTACACAGTTCGTACTGCAGTCAACACTGCTCTCTGGCCAGCGATTCTCATATCACAGACAGCGCATACCTCTTACATAACCCTCCACTGGGGGGGGCAAAAATTTGGCCGCGATGGTGAGTCAATTGGACTTGCCATGAGCAACAAATTTTTCTTAATTAACTAAGTCTACAGTCGCAGAATGTATATATAATATAAGTGCAGAACATGAAATAAAATATAGCGCAAAAGCACGGAGTACAGAACATATCAAGCAATGACAAAATGTATAAGCAATGAGTACAAAACATATTAGCAAATGACATAAAGTGCACACACACTGTAGTACAGAACATATCCGGTAATGAAAAAATGTATACGCAATGAGTACAAAACATATTAACAAATAACATAAAGTGCACACGCACTGTAGTACAGAACATATCAGGAAATCACAAAATGTATACGCAAATCATATTCACAAATGACATAAAGTGCACATGCACTACAGTATTTTTTTTACCATTTTACAAGAACTAGGATAGGAAAGGGAAGGATTGCATCATGGTTGTAGCACACTAGGTTGCACGGAGCTGCACTGAAAGTCCATATCTTTCTACAGGCGCACAACACCAAGTGAGAGAATCTGAAGTTCTCTTCCCTGAAGAATTAATCAGTGTAGCCAAGACACTGAAATGTCGTATTAATATTCAATGTTATCATTTTGGTAGTAAATTAGGTTCACCAAACAGTGGGACCATAATAACATCTCCATCGCTCAAGTTGGTGGACAGCATGTCGTGTCAACACCACGTTCTTGTAAGGTACACCAACGTAGAATTAGTGCAAAAACCAAATATGGTGCTCCATGGTCATGAGGATAGACAGGACAAACGTATATTGCAATAATTCCTGGTAATTAGGTCAGAAGGTGAAGGACATTAAGTCTTATGCCAGTCATCATTGAGAATTACACTAGTCTATCAACTGATTTGAGTAATTGGTGGCACTCATCGCCTAGTTACTGAACATTTCTGTACTATGTATGAAGTATTACAGAATAATGTTCATAAGTCATCTGATTATAGTGAACACTGGCACTCATTGCCCAGTTACAAACCATTTTATGCATTATTCAAAAGTGATCATTCAACAAGAGTTAATTAATGGCATACTATTTACATAATTCAGCTAGTTATAGTAATCATTGGCACTCATTGGCCAGTTACAAACCATCAGAAATCATCCTTCAAAACAGGAGCTAATGAGTGTAGCATCAAGCTACTAGTATTCATATATATAGCATGTAAGTGACATAATACAAATATAAGCTTCCTGCCGCCGTTGGATAAGCAGCTGCAGCAGCAAGTCGTATACTCCTAGCTCACTCATTTGTTACATAGTTTAATTCTTAATTTCTTTGCGTGTTTTTGGTACTTGCATTGTTTAATTCATAAATTTCGGGCGTATTATAGTATTTGAGAGTGTAGCATCGCGTTTTAGTACCTGAATAGTGTAAATTCGCGTAGTCTCCTTCCGCCGCCGAGCAGTGTCAGCAGTGCGCAAGTAGCAGCATTACTGCATTTACTAGGCAATCTTGTATTTTAATAACCGTTTAAATTTTGTCGATTTGTTTGCGCTCTCTGTAGTTTAGTTCAGACGTTCTTTGCAAAACAGTTTTTAGCATGGATAGGGACTGCAACTGCTGTGTTCGGATGCAGGCTGAGTTGGCATCCCTTCGCTCCCAGCTTCAGGCAGTGTTGGCTTTGGTCACACAGCTTGAGGCTGTTGCCAATGGGCATCACTGTGGGGGTCCGGATGGGGGTTTGTCGGGGACGGCCAGCTCGTCCCACGCATCCCCTGATCGGACTACGACTGTGGTTGCCCGGGATACTGCCCGCATTGAGGCTGATCCCTCACCTGTGGTAGAGTGGGAGGTCGTCTCAAGGTGTGGCAGGGGGTGAAAGACATTCCGGAGGGCTGAACGGAAAGCCTCTCCAGTTTGTCTGACGAACCGGTTTCAGGCTCTGTCTCAGGCTGATACTGATCTTCGGCCTGACATGGCTGCTTGTCCTGTTCCAGAGGTTGCCCCTCAGTCTGCAAGATCCGGGCAGTCGCAGAGTGTGGGCTTACTGGCAGTTGGGAGCTCCAACGCCAGGCGCGTAATGGGGCCCCTTAGGGAAATGGCAGCAAGAGAGGGGAAGAAAACCAATGTGCACTTCGTGTGCATACCGGGGGCAGTCATTCCAGATGTGGAAAGGGTCCTTCCGGACGCCATGAAGGGTACTTGGTGCACCCATCTGCAGGTGGTTACTCATGTCGGCACCAATGATGTGTGTCGCTATGGATCAGAGGAAATCCTCTCTGGCTTCCGGCAGCTATCTGATTTGGTGAAGACTGCCAGTCTCGCTAGCGGGATGAAAGCAGAGCTCACCATCTGCAGCATCATCGACAGGACTGACTGCGGACCTTTGGTACAGAGCCGAGTGGAGAGTCTGAATCAGAGGCTGAGACGGTTCTGCGACCGTGTGGGCTGCAGATTCCTCGACTTGCGCCATAGGGTGGTGGGGTTTCGGGTTCCGCTGGATAGGTCAGGAGTCCACTACGCGCAACAAGCGGCTACACGGGGTTGTGTGGCGTGGGCTGGGCGGTTTTTTAGGTTAGATGGCCTTGGGCAAGTACAGAAAGGGCAACAGCCTCAACGGGTGCGGGGCAAAGTCAGGACATGTGGGGACCAAGCAGCAATCGGTATTGTAATTGTCAACTGTCGAAGCTGCGTTGGTAAAGTACCAGAACATCAAGCACTGATAGAAAGCACCGAAGCTGAAATCGTTATAGGTACAGAAAGCTGGCTTAAGCCAGAGATAAATTCTGCCGAAATTTTTACAAAGGTACAGACGGTGTTTAGAAAGGATAGATTGCATGCAACCGGTGGTGGAGTGTTCGTCGCTGTTAGTAGTAGTTTATCCTGTAGTGAAGTAGAAGTGGATAGTTCCTGTGAATTATTATGGGTGGAGGTTACACTCAACAACCGAACTAGGTTAATAATTGGCTCCTTTTACCGACCTCCCGACTCAGCAGCATTAGTGGCAGAACAACTGAGAGAAAATTTGGAATACATTTCACATAAATTTTCTCAGCATGTTATAGTCTTAGGTGGAGATTTCAATTTACCAGATATAGACTGGGACACTCAGATGTTTAGGACGGGTGGTAGGGACAGAGCATCGAGTGACATTATACTGAATGCACTATCCGAAAATTACCTCGAGCAATTAAACAGAGAACCGACTCGTGGAGATAACATCTTGGACCTACTGATAACCAACAGACCCGAACTTTTCGACTCTGTATGTACAGAACAGGGAATCAGTGATCATAAGGCCGTTGCAGCATCCCTGAATATGGAAGTTAAAAGGAATATAAAAAAAGGGAGGAAGGTTTATCTGTTTAGCAAGAGTAATAGAAGGCAGATTTCAGACTACCTAACAGATCAAAACGAAAATTTCTGTTCCGACACTGACAATGTTGAGTGTTTATGGAAAAAGTTCAAGGCAATCGTAAAATGCGTTTTTGACAGGTACGTGCCGAGTAAAACTGTGAGGGACGGGAAAAACCCACCGTGGTACAACAACAAAGTTAGGAAACTACTGCGAAAGCAAAGCGAGCTCCACTCCACGTTTAAACGCAGCCAAAACCTCTCAGACAAACAGAAGCTAAACGATGTCAAAGTTAGCGTAATGAGGGTTATGCGTGAAGCGTTCAGTGAATTAGAAAGTAAAATTCTATGTACCGACTTGACAGAAAATCCTAGGAAGTTCTGGTCTTACGTTAAATCAGTAAGTGGCTCGAAACAGCATATCCAGACACTACGGGATGATGATGGCATTGAAACAGAGGATGACACGCGTAAAGCTGAAATACTAAACACCTTTTTCCAAAGCTGTTTCACAGAGGAAGACCGCACTGCAATTCCTTCTCTAAATCCTCGCACAAACGAAAAAATGGCTGACATCGAAATAAGTGTCCAAGGAATAGAAAAGCAACTGGAATCACTCAATAGAGGAAAGTCCACTGGACCTGACGGGATACCAATTCGATTCTACACAGAGTACGCGAAAGAATTTGCCCCCCTTCTAAGAGCCGTGTACCGCAAGTCTCTAGAGGAACGGAGGGTTCCAAATGATTGGAAAAGAGCACAGGTAGTCCCAGTCTTCAAGAAGGGTCGTCGAGCAGATGCGCAAAACTATAGACCTATATCTCTGACGTCGATCTGTTGTAGAATTTTAGAACATGTTTTTTGCTCGAGTATCATGTCGTTTTTGGAAACCCAGAATCTACTATGTAGGAATCAACATGGATTCCGGAAACAGCGATCGTGTGAGACCCAACTCGCTTTATTTGTTCATGAGACCCAGAAAATATTAGATACAGGCTCCCAGGTAGATACTATTTTTCTTGACTTCCGGAAGGCGTTCGATACAAAAAAATGGCTCTGAGCACTATGGGACTTAACTGCTGTGGTCATCAGTCCCCTAGAACTTAGAACTACTTAAACCTAACTAACCTAAGGACATCACGCACATCCATGCCCGAGGCAGAATTCGAACCTGCGACCGTAGCAGTCGCACGGTTCCGGACTGAGCGCCTAGAACCGCTAGACCACCGCGGCCGGCGTTCGATACAGTTCCGCACTGTCGCCTGATAAACAAAGTAAGAGCCTACGGAATATCAGACCAGCTGTGTGGCTGGATTGAAGAGTTTTTAGCAAACAGAACACAGCATGTTGTTATCAATGGAGAGACGTCTACAGACGTTAAAGTAACCTCTGGCGTGCCACAGGGGAGTGTTATGGGACCATTGCTTTTCACAATATATATAAATGACCTAGTAGATAGTGTCGGAAGTTCCATGCGGCTTCTCGCGGATGATGCTGTAGTATACAGAGAAGTTGCAGCATTAGAAAATTGTAGCGAAATGCAGGAAGATCTGCAGCGGATAGGCACTTGGTGCAGGGAGTGGCAACTGACCCTTAACATAGACAAATGTAATGTATTGCGAATACATAGAAAGAAGGATCCTTTATTGTATGATTATATGATAGCGGAACGAACACTGGTAGCAGTTACTTCTGTAAAATATCTGGGAGTATTGAAAGGTGGCTACACTGAGCCACAGCGCCAGAGATTGCGCCAAAGAGTATTATTCAGCCGCCTCCACTGGCAGTGCTTGGGGAGAACTCGTAGTAGTCAGTGCTTGGGGAGAACTCGTAGTAGTCAGTGCTTGTTGAGATGTGCTAGTGAAAAGTGCTTGCTGAGATGTGGTAGTGAAGAGTGCTGGTCGAGAACTCGTAGTAGGCAGTGCTTGCTGAGATGTGACACTGAAAAGTTCTTGTTGAGATATGGTAGTAGCAAGTTGGTCTGGAGATATATTGTAATGATTAGAGTGCTTCTCGTCAATATATGAAGGTAAAAGAAAAATAAATTTTTCCTTTTCTTTTTATTATCTCAATGTCTTAAATAATGTGTCATTACAGGTTCAGTCAACAAAGCATCTGGCTTGTGTTCTTGTATTAGAGTGTAATTCTGGTTTTCTTGCGCAATTATAGTATTTCTAATTTTTTAATCACGTCAGTATAAATGGTATTTGAAATTTCTTGTCTTATTGAAGAAGAACTGTGCCAGATGTGTACATTGAGTCATACTTCCACACACAGAACAGTTACACTTGTGTTTTGGTTTCGTAGGTTTTATAGTTGCTGGGGACTTAATTAATTAATTGTGCTAACGAAAATTTTCATTACATTCTTTGTTGTTGTTCTATGCAGTCAGACTGCGTAATAATACTAGTCAGGGCCAACCGTTTACGAGAACTCGTAATCGGACGTACAGCTACTAAAAATATTTGAGTACTTTCAAATTTACTAAAAATATTTGCATTTTATTTAATTAAGCCCCCATGCACATGGTGACCCTGCCAGGATCGTCCCTTGGAATTCTTCTGATTGTAAAAATAGTAGATAGTAGTATTGTTGTAGTAATTTGTAGTTTAGTAATTGTAGTCTATATTGCATGTGTAGATTTGGTAATTGTCATTCTTGTAATGGTATTTTTTCCCGAATTTAATTTTATTGTCTTGTATACGCATTTGACAATTTAGTGCAATTATTTCAATTGTTCGTTAATCGTGTTTGAGGGAAATATTTGGTGTGAATGGTATTGTTGAAGATAAGGAGTCATTGTGTATAATTTTCGTACAGTGACGAGTTTTGTATGTTTTGGAAATTATTATGCGATCGATGAAAAAGACAAAAATGATGGATAGTCAGAATGACGAAATTGTTGACATGGCGAACTCGCCAACACAGGAGAACAGTATGATGAATAATGAAGTGGGAAACAATTTAATAAGTCGGGAAAATAGTCCGGAACCATTTCAAAGTTTTTCTCAATCAGAAAATTCACAGAATACGAGATTAACGATAGAAGATTCTGAAATAGTATCGAACACAGATAGCTTTACAGCTATGACGAAAGACGTTGGTTTTGCGGAAATGTTAGGGGTGAAAAGAATTTCGAACAAGTTAATATGGAGCAGTTGATGAGTGCAATATTAAATTTACGATCTGAATTAAAAACAGATAGGGGAACAATGGAGCAGTTTTGATCTGAATTAAAAACAGATAGGGAAACAATGGAAACACTGTTAGACTCACTGGGATCACAGTTGGGATCTAAATTTAAAACAGAGATGGGAACTGTGAGATCTGAATTAAAAACAGAGATGGAAACAATGGAAACACGGTTAGATTCACGAATAGGGACATGTTTCAAAAATATGGAAGATGAGTTAAAGAAAGAAATAAGAGAAGAAGTACAACCGATTTTGAATTCTCACAATAATAGATTAATTGCAGTAGATATCAGACAAAAGGAACAGGATAGAGAACAGGAAGAAAAAGATCGCGTGATAGTACAAAAATTTTCAGAGTTAAATTTACAACATGCAAAAGATAAGGAAGAAATATTTGAGAGAATCGAGGAATCCATACCAAATGACAGATTAAATAACCTAACACAACAATATGAACAGTTAACTACCAAATGTGTTAATACTGAAACCCGAGTCGCGACACTTACGGAAGACATAAATAAACAGAAAGAAAAAATAGGTGACTTATCGGAAAGAGTTGAGGAGATTTCAGATAAACTGACAAGTCTTAGTTTAAGTGGGGGCAGAGATTCAGATGATACAGCACCATTGCCATTTGCAGAAACCGAGGAGTATCAGAACATAAATAAGCATGTTGAAAATCAGGGAAAATTTAATGAACGTGTGAAAAGGGAATTTGAGGCATTAAAAAAGCAAGTCAAACAAATTGAGGGCGAAATCGTAGGAAAAGACAGCAGAAGAAATCTAGAATCACAGATAGCAGAGGGCTTTGAAGAAAATAATTTATTTCATTTACGGGATCCAACAAGAGAGCGCCAGGCGCGTGAATTTAACAATAATCGTCATTGTGACTGGGACAGACGCGGTAGGTCTTTGTCGCCACGAGGCGAAAACTTTGACTATAAACACTTTTTGACTGTTCGGAAATTTAAGATCTTGCGCAATTCTAAGAATGACATACATTCATGTTCATGGTTAGATCAATTTATGTACGCACTTCCGCCAAATTTGCTACTAAGTCACAAACTTGAAATTATGTGCGGCTATTAAAGTCCTCAGGGGATTCACTACACTAAGTGAATATGTGCCGAAGCGTGCATAGGGCCCCGAGCTGTAGTTGTGCTATTTCTCTTTTAGTTTTCTGCACCGCTGCCTACTCTTTTAC